>NC_139623.1:121547646-121595146 GCF_964638095.1 Poromitra crassiceps
ATGGCTAACTTGGGTTCTTGTAGGGAAAAAAAAGAAGGAAGAATATCTGAAGATACTTTTAGATGAGGGTGAAGATGAGGTCAGTGAGTTGTAGTAGTATTATGTGGGAGTGGGACATTGGGAGTCCAGTAGGAGGAGCTACACTGTTGCCATTTTGTTCCCAAATGAGTTAAAGAGGACATGACACATTTGATCATGTGACTCTAGTTCATTTGCATTTCACCTCAGACTCAGATTCATCAAAACATCCCAAATCTGTGCTACTGTACTGTGCAGTCAACCTAATGCAGTGACATCATCTAGCAGCACCCTAGTTGGTGAAAAGGTGAAATGTTGTTCATCTTTCTAGCATCAAGGTACATTTCAGACTTGAAAGCAGTGTCCTGTCTTGTCTGAGGTGAAATGCAAATGAACTAAAGTCATATGATCAAATGGTTCATGTCCTCTTTACGTTATATGCTTTCACATTTCACAAGTACCATATTTTGTCCACTGACATTCTTAACATACACTGTACATTGAAGCCCTGGGCATTTCCTAGTGCTGTAGTGTATTGCCACTGCCATCTAGTGGTAGGAATATTGCCCCACATTTGATGTGTATATGCTCGTAATAACAGCAGACCTGGGTCAAATCGTTTTTGCCAATCATTCTTAGAATTCCAGTGCTCACATAATTTAGAAATGACAGGGATAGAGCCTTGCATTGGATAAAAATTACTAAAATACTTGAGAAGTTGCTGAATTAGCCATCATGCTGAAATGACAGTTCTAACCCTGCGTGCGTGTGGGTGCTTGTGTGTGTGTGTGTGTGTGTGTGCGTGTGTGTGTGTGTGCGTGTGTGTATCTAGGCGTCAGGAGCTGCGTGAGCTGCGTCTGTTGCAGAAGGAGGAACATCGTGCTCAAGCTGTGCTCAACACCAAGCTGGAGGCTCAGAGAGAGCAGATGCAGAGACGCTTCGACACCGAAATGAATGCAAGTCTCTCTCTTTCTCTCTGTATGTCTCTCTTTCCCTCTCTCTCTGTGTCTCTCTCTCTATGTGTGTGTGTCTCTGTCTGTCTCTATGTCACTGTCTCTCTCTCTCTCTGTCTGTGTGTGTGTGTGTGTGTGTGTGTGTGTGTGTGTGTGCGCGCGCGCGCGTGTGCATGTGCGTGTGTGTCGCTCCCTCTGTGTGTGTGTGTGTGTGTGTGCGTGCGCGCGCGCGCGTGTGCATGTGCGTGTGTGTCGCTCCCTCTGTGTGTGTGTGTGTGTGTGTGTGTGTGTGTGTGTCTCCCGCTCTCATAGATATGAATGAATATGCCAACATTTTGGTGCATAAACTCTTTGATCAATGGAGATTGGTAGCCATTTCTCATCTGCATCGTATTGTATAGTATTGTTGCTAATGCTTTAGCACACTGTATTCTCGGTAGACTATGCTTTGTGTCAGATGAATGTTACTGAATACAACAAAGAAAAACTGCAAGTAATCTTTTCATTGCACACACACGTGCAGAGAGAACAATCTGCTGAGTTGACTTTACATTACATTACATTACATTACGTCATTTGGCAGACGCTTTTATCCAAAGCGACTTACAATAACACATTTTTGTCAGCAATAGAGCAATCAACTATGGAGCACAGTCTATGACAACTACAAATTCTGAAGGAACAGTGGTACAAATTTAGTTTAGGTAAGTTTTTTTTTTTTTTTTGAAAGAGAGAGAAAGAAGTTAGATCAAGAAGGGCCCAGATGGAGCCTGAAAAGGTGTGTCTTTAGTCTTTTCCGAAAGATCGGCAGTGATTCAGCTGTCCTGACCGAAGGTGGAAGCTCGTTCCACCATTGAGGTGCCACGGACGAGATCGGGATGAGCGACTTTTGAGCCCCCGTAGGGAAGGAGGGGCGAGGCGACCTGCACTGGTGGAGGAGCGAAGGGAACGCTGAGAGGTTTGGAACCTGACCATAGATTGCAGGTACAGGGGAGCTGACTGGTGTACTGCCCTGTAGGCCAGTACCAGTGTCTTGAATTTGATGTGAGCCGAGATGGGAAGCCAGTGGAGGTCCTGGAAGAGGGGAGTGACATGACAGAATTTGGGTTGGTTGAATACCAGACGGGCTGCAGCGTTCTGAATGAGCTGAAGCGGTCGGATGTCGGTGGCAGGTAGGCCGGCCAGGAGCACGTTGCAGTAGTCCAGGCGAGAGATGATAAGTGACTGGACCAGGAGTTGAGTCGCTTCTCTTGTGAGAAAGGGACGGATTTTGCGGATGTTGTAGAGGGAGAACCTACAGGAGCGTGCTGTCGCAGCTATGTTGGCTGAGCAAAAGACAGCTGGTTGTCAAGGATCACCCTAAGGTTCTTTAGGCTGTTTGGGAGGGAAGTACAGTGGTGTTGTCAATGGAGATGGAGAGATCTGCGAGAGGGCAGTCTTTCCCTGGGAGGAAGAGTAGCTCTGTCTTACCAAGGTTGAGCTTGAGGTGGTAGGCAGACATCCAGTCGCCATGTCCTTGAGGCATGCAGAGATGCGAGCCTCGATTTGAGTGTCGGAGGGGGGGAAGGAAAGGAAAAGCTGGGTGTCATCTGCATAGCAGTGATAAGAAAAGCCATGAGAAGAGATCACATAGGCAAGAGATCTGATATAGAGAAGGAAAAGTAAGGGGCCCCGGACTGAGCCCTGGGGGACACCGGTGGTAAGAGGGCAGGATCTGGAGAGGGACCCTCTCCATGAGACTTGGTATGAGCGGTTCGAGAGATAGGAAGCAAACCAGGATTTCAATGAAATTAAATTTATTTATTGAAGAAAGAGTTTCGCAGAGACAGGTCTGAAATGCACTCTTCTTAACAACAAAGATAAAAAATTGACAAAGTGTACATACTGTAGGCTGAAAACTAAACAAGGATAAACAATTTAACTAAGTAAGTGATTCACATATCAAGCCTCAACATGGAGATGGTGACGGTCAGACAGTTTTGACTTCTTTATCATTATAGAGTCTGACTGCAGTGTGTAGGAAGGACTGCTGGAGGCGCTGTGTCCTGGCAGGCGGCATGGAGAGGGCGGTGCTGTTTCTCATTTGCCTACCAGTCCATTGCAGTCTGGTTGGAGGGAGAAGATCATGTAGTGGATGGGATGGACTCATCATCTCTTTTAGTAAAGTGATTGCAGCTTCCTCCCTACCATACGGAGCGTGCAGAACCTGAAATGCCGAGGCCAGACAGAGTGGAAAGAAGGATTTGGTGGTTGACTGTATCGAAGGCAGCAGACAGGTCAAGGAGGACAAGTACAGAGGAGAGGGATGAGGCCTTAGCAGTGTGAAGGGCCTCTGTGACAGCAAGAAGAGCTGTCTCAGTGGAGTGAGAAGCCTTGAAACCAGACTGCAGAGGGTCCAGGAGGTCATTCTGGGAGAGATAGAGAGAAAGTTGTTCGGATGCTGCTCGTTCGAGGGTTTTGGAAAGGAATGAGAGAAGAGAGACAGGTCTGTAGTTCTGAATAGCAGTAGGGTCAAGGGAGGGTTTCTTAAGCAGAGGCTTGACTCTTGCAGTCTTTAGAGCAGGCGGAACAAGACCAGAGGACAGAGAGGAGTTTATGAAGGTAGTGAGGAAGGGAGATATGTCAGGTGAGATGGTTTGGAGGAGAGAGGAAGGGATAGGATCGAGGGGGCAGTAAGTGGCTCGGTTCGAGCTGATGAGTTTAAGCACTTCATCGTGAGAGAGGGGAGAGAAGGAAGGAAATCCAGGGACAGGGGGCCGGGAAGCAGGATTGGAGTCGGGAGTGTTAGTGAGGGTGCTTGGAGGATGGAAGGAGGAGCTGATGTCATCCACCTTTTTAGTAAAGAAGGTTACAAAATCATCAGCAGAGAGGGAGGAGGGAGGGGGAGGGGAGGGAGGGTTGAGGAGCATGGAGAAGGTGGAGAACAGTTTACTGGGGTTGGATGCAGAGGACTGGATTTCAGAGATGAAGAAGGAGTTTTTTGCTTTAGAGACAGCATAGGTGAAGTTGGAGTGGATAAGGTGGTAGGAAGAGAGATCTTCAGGGTGATGTGATTTTCTCCATTTTCTCTCAGCTGCCCGAAGCTCTGTTCGATAAGTTCGCAGAGATTCAGTCAGCCAAGGAGCAGGGGGAGAAGATCGGGCAGGTTTAGTGGTGAGAGGGCAGAGAGAATCAAGAGCGGAGGAGAGAGAGGATAGAAGAGTGGTGGAAGCCTCGTCAGTGGACAGGAGAGCAAACTGCTCGGCTGAGGGAAGCAAGGAGAGGACGGTAGAAGAGAGTTTTTAGGTTGCGTCGGGTGGTGGTAGAGTGAGGGGGTGATGGGTGGGAGGAGGGGAGGGGGATGGGAAGAGAGAAGGTGATAAAGTGGTGGTCGGATACAGGAAGAGGAGTCACAGTGAGGTTAGAGGTGGAGCAAGATCTGGTGAAGACCAGGTCAAGCACATTCCCTGCTTTGTGAGTAGGAGGAGACTGAGTTTGATTCTCGCCTGGGACACTGTGAGCGCTGTGGTTGTGTTCCCCCCCATATCTTCAGTGCCTACTGCCCAGGTGGGGTATCTCGTCGTAAGGGCCTTTCTGTCTGTGTGGAGTTTGCATGTTCTCCCCGTGCTCCCCCAGGGGGGTTCCTCCGTATATAACCCCCCCCCCCCCCCCCCCCCATTAAAAACATGCAGAAGATCAGATCGTCATCGTCATCCGACCAGTGACGACAACACCCGAAGTTGGTCCCCGGGCGCTGTACGAGAAAAGCGACCATTGCTCCTGGCCTGCCCCCTGGAGGAAAAGACAAGCCAGGATGGGTTAAATGCAGAGGACAAATTTCACCGGCCACCGTCAGCATGTGTTTGTGGCCATCCGTGCATGTGTTGATGTGTAATCGTGTGACAATAAAGATGGGCTTGTCCGTCTGAAATCGTGTTTTGAAATCGTGAGAAGGGTGTCCAGCTCGTCCAGAAAGTCACCAAGCAGACCAGGCGGGCGGTAGATTACCACAATGTTGAGCTTGATGGGTAGGGATACGGCAACTGCATGGGACTCAAAAGATGAGATAGACAGATGAGAGAGAGAGGTGACAGTGTAGGTCCATTTGGGAGAGATGAGGAGACCAGTGCCTCCGCCACGGCCAGAGGCTCTGGGGGTGTGCGAGAAGGAGTAAGCAGCAGAGAGAGCTGCAGGAGTAGCAGTGTTTTCCGGAATGATCCAGGTCTCTGTGAGAGCTAGGAAGTGGAGGGTTTGAGATAGAGCATGAGCCGAGATGGTCTCAGTTTTCTTAACAGCCGACTGACTTATCTGATAGATAAAGCAATCCATTTCCCACTGGTCGCTAGAGGATACAAAGTTTAAGGTGATGCTGTGTGTCTCTGAATGTGATTGTTTCACCCTCTGGTCCCTCTCAGAACAAGAAGAAGTACTATGATGCAGAGCTGGAGAGCCTGGAGAAGCACCAGAAGCAGACCATCGAGAAGATGGAGACGGACCACGCTGTTAAACTCAAAGACGAGTCCAAACGCATCCGAGCAGAGCAGGAGCGCGAGTACCATAAGTTCCAGGATCAGATGAAGCACAAGAAGAAAGAGGTACATGCACAAGTTATTCTCTCTGACCATTTGACCCTTCTTGATTTCATTTTTTCATTCCAATAAACCATACGAGGAGCAGTGTTGCTGTAGTCAAGTCTATATGTTGAGGTCGAGTCTCGAGTCTCCAGTGTTCCAAGTCCAAGGCCGTAGCCGAGTCGAGTCCCCATTACCTGAGTCTGAGTCCAGAGTTACTGAACATGAGCAAGAATCCACATGTGGAACACACCTGCCTGCCCTTGCACGGAACTGAATAATATCACGATATCAATATCTTATGCCAAATTATTAGGGCCTATTACAAAACACACACACACACACACACACACACACACACACACACACACACACAGAGAGAAAGAAAAAAAACTCTTTAGTCCGAGTCTCGAGTCCGAGTCATCAATCAAGTCCAAGTCGCGTCACAAGTCCTGAAAATGAGTCCAGGACTTGGACCTGGCCCCGAGTCTGACTCGACTCAACTACAACACTGACAGGGAGGCTGCAGATGAAGGGAAGGAAATGGCTCTCAAAATACTTTGTTAGCCTTGGAAAACTGAGACCTGGATTGTACGAAAGATGGCGGCCATAATATTTTGTCTGTCTTCACATACTGTAGTTTGCCTGCTTTAATAGCTGTCTTTGTTAGGTTTGTTTTAATGTTCTTATTCTATGAGCAAACCTCCTGGCTTAAGCCTGGATTATGCTTGACGCTTTGGCCGGCCGTACGGAAATGAGAGACACGGAATCCGACGAGGAAACGTGTGGAGCTTGTATACTCTGTGTGGGTTTCTGCAGGCGGAATTGAGCGCGAGTCTTGAAAACTCCACTTTGTCCGCCCGTCCGCGTCCGCGTAGTTACAAAATTCGGCGTGCGCACGGCCGCTCGAAAACCGTCTGCACGGAGCCTTGCGGAGGGGCGTGTCTGCTGATTTGACGTCACTTTTCCGCGCGGACACTCGCGTTCCTCGCTGATGCGGAAAGCATAATGAGACCTTTACTGTAGCTATAACAGCCACTCTATTGTTGCTTATTATTATTATTAGTATTAGTATTATTAGTATTATTATTATTCTATGAGCAAACCTCCTGGTATATCTATAACAGCCACTCTCTTGTTCCTTATCATCATCATCATCATATTATGAGCAAACCTCCTGGCATATCTATAACAGCCACTCTCTTGTTGCTTTAGGTGAAACAGTCTGTTGACAAGCTGCCCAGAAATCAGCGTAAAGAATCCATGAAGCAGAGCATGGCCACCTTCCAACAGATGAAGTCAAATGAGGTACGGTTGAAATAAATGAATGAAGGGAGATGCATTCTTAAGTCAACCTATGAACCACTGGAGAAGGAGAATAGATTCCATTTTATACATTTATTTTTATTAACACATACAGTACAACTTTAAAAGGAAAACTAAGTCCCCCTTATTTTGTTCTCCCTGCAGTGGGATAAAGCTTTTTGAAAGAATATTGGGTTTCCAATATTTTAAGTACTGAGACGTCCATAGTTTCACTTACCAGCCACTTCTGAACAATGGTCATATCACCACCAAACAACAAACGGGCAACAACAAACATTTTTTGGTGTCTTCTTTTGAAGAATATTCTGTTATACTTCTGAGTATTTGACTCATTTTGATTCAACACAGTGTCTTTTCATTTTTCCTGTCCTCCATACTTACATGTTCTTCTTCTCCTCTCTGTGGTTTAGGAGCAGAACTTCTTGGCTGCCCAGAAGGACCACCTGGACACAACACTGAAGAGAATCATCTCAGAAAATAAGAGTGAGATCTCAGAGATGGAGAGGGAATGCCTCAACAAGAAGCAGCATCTAATCAGAGGTACAGTAGGTGTTCGATAGAGGGGTCAGTCTCAAACCAAACACCCAAGTGACCACTTCCATTGAACGCTCCAAAGTAGTAATGCGATGCTGCCTTTAAAACACTGTGCTCTTGGACCTCCAAATGTCTGAACTCTTATGTTCAACTATCTAATAAAGGTATACTATAGCCTGGCTCCAGACCTTCGAAGTCCCGCCGCCTCCACAGTTGTGGATTTGGCTGTTCCTGAAGTTCTCTAGAAGATGGAAATGAGTTCAGTCTGAATATCAGGCTAGGTATACTATGCAACTATTTCATAAAAAAATACAATAATAATAATAATAATACAAATACACGTCAATTTCAATTAATTAATTACAGAAAAATCTACGCATAAAAAAAAACGCATTTTAATCGCACTTTATTTTTGCACTCCAGAGACCACTGAACGTCTCTCAATGGACGAATTCCATGCATACCGATCATACCAATGCACATTGAGTGACGTCAAACAACAAAGTCCCACATATGGGAAGTGCGCTGTAGGCTAAGGACAAACATAGAAGAAGCAGATGAGAATGCGTTGCTTGGCCTGGTGGATGGGAAGTTTAGATTTCAAAAACTCCCTGTCCCTGATGGAAGTGTGGATAAAAACACGGTTGTGTGCAAATTGTGCAACAAAGAATTTGCATATTCAAGGCAGCCTCCGGTATCACCTCAATGCTAAACATGTTGCAGCTGCCTGGAAGCCAGAGCTAACGTTAACTTAGCCGCTCATCATGCTAACGTTAGTCCTAGTACGAGCAAGTAGTCGCCAACCCACACTCTAGCAGATGACAGGGTTAAGAGCCAAGATGAGTAAGTCCACGTCTGACAAGTACAAATACAGCAATATGTATTGTCTATTCATTGATTCACTCCATACCAAAATCCATTTGAGTTGTAAAATTTTGCTTCTTGTATCAAATACTGATATGCGATTAAAATGCGATTGTGTGGTGGTGTGTTTATATGCAAAGACATTTTGATTGTTTTGATTTGCTCTGTGTTAACACATTGAGTGCCAAGGACGTCTCTGGACGTCCTAAAAAAATGTAACGAGGAGTGCCAAGGACGTCTGTGGACGTCCTAAAATCATAATTCATATTATTCCATAATTCTGCTGTTTAAGGTCGTACCTAGCCAGTGAGCATGAATCCCTTCAAGGGATCACACGGCGCCACCTTAAACATCGACACCGGAGCTGCGCCACCCACCTCAGATCCTTTACTTTGTGCAGGAGACAGCAGGGAAAGACGTGATCAAAGGGGAAACCGATGCATGCTTCAGCCAGAGCCGTATAGATTGCTCTGTCTGCAGCGGACAGTGGGCTCGGCTGCATCCACGCTCACAACTGAGCTCTTCTGCTTCTATCTATCTCCACACGATTCCCTGCCAGAAAGCCAGCATCCGAAGCCGAACGGCCAAGCCTTTTCGTTCAGTCGCGTTTGGCATTTCCTTGTTGCGCGCTGGGATCCGTCCGGGGCAAAAACGGAGTCTGTGAGAAAACAAACTCTGTGCGTGTGGGGAGGAGCCCGCAGCTCAGAGGTGGAGAGGGAGGGGGGGGGGGGGGGGGGGGGGGGGCACGCAGGCTGCACAGAAACCACACCACGCCACCACATCAGAAAACACCAGCCAGAGTCAGTGAATGTGCTCGAAATTAGAGTGCAAAAGTGACTATATCTTGGAAAGTAAAAAAAAAACGACAGAAAACCCTTGAAAGTGCACTTTTTCAGAGGCTGTCATTTCATAATGGAACTGTCTAGAAACAAAATTTCTTCTTTGGAAGAAGCAGGAGTGTTCAATGTTTCATTAAAGTCCAGCCCTGTCAATATAGCCCTAATAGAAAAAATTCTATAGCTGTTTTCAACTGAATGGAAGTGAATCTGGCACAGGCTGCAGACAATTTTACTGAAGCGCTGTGGCACTCAATGTGTTAATTGGGTGGTCGAGCGAGGTTGAAAATAAACGGGGAGAGCGAGAGGCGCAAAATCTGTGAAACTCAGGGATTAAACTTTTTTTCTGATAGTTTGACAGCGGTTATAAAAGCACCAGAAATCAAGTCAAGTCAAGTTTATTTGTATAGCACATTTCATACACAGAGGCAATTCAAAGTGCTTCACATAAAATGGTTGACAGGAAAATAAAAGAAAAGAAGAGAGTAAAACGGACATTTAAAAGCATCACAACAACTTAAAAAAAAAGAGTATAAAAAGTGTATTACAGGAAAATAAACGAAAAGAAGAAATAAAATGGACATTTAAAAGCATCACAACAAAACTTAAAAAAAAAAAAGAGTATAAAAAAGTGCAATAGGCAGCAGGCGCAGCAGTTGCAGAAAGAGCTAAAACTTATAGAGGACTCATTGGGTTTGCATAGTAGCTGTCAGCAATTAAAAGCGACGGTAAACATAAAAGTCTTTAGTCTATTTTTAAAAGTAAGTAAGGTTGGGGCAGATTTGAGGTCTTCAGGCAATTTGTTCCAGCTAGCAGAAGCATAGTGGGTAAATGCAGCCTTCCCGTGATTTGATTTGATCCTAGGGACAGTTAATAAGCTGGACCCTGTTGACCTAAGAGTTCTAGACGGTTCGTAGCGTGGGAGCAATTCAGCTATGTATTTTGGGCCTAGGCCATTAAGTGATTTATAGACTAATAACAGTATTTTAAAATCTATTCTCTGACACACTGGCAACCAATGTAAGGACTTAAGAACTGGAGTGATATGATCAGCTTTCTTAGTCTTCGTTAGTACTCTAGCAGCAGCATTCTGAATGAGTTGAAGTTGCCTAAGTTCTTTTTTGGAGAGACCAGAAAAAAGGCTATTGCAGTAGTCTAACCTACTATAAATGAAGGCGTGAATTAGTTTTTCTAGATCCTGTCTGGACATGTCTATCCCCTAATTCTTGCTATATTTTTAAGATGATAAAAAGCAGATTTTCTAATTGACTTAATGTGGGAGTTAAAGTTGAGATCGGAATCAATAATAACTCCAAGATTTTTGACTTGATCCTTAGGCTTCAGGGATCGAGACTCAAGGCATGCAGTGATTTTAAGCCTTTGTTCTTTGGGGCCAAACACGATCACCTCAGTTTTGTCTTTGTTTAGCTGTAGGAAATTCTGGCACATCCAGTTATTTATTTGATCAATGCACTGGCACAATGATTCTATGGGGGCATAGTCAGCTGAGGAAAGAGTTATATACAACTGAGTGTCGTCTGCATAGTTATGATAGGCTACTTTGTTTTTTTGCATAATTAGGCCTAGAGGGAGCATATAAAGGTTGAAGAGAACGGGCCCCATAATGGATCCTTGAGGCACCCCACAGGTCATCCTAGTTAGGTCAGATGTGTAATTGCCAATGGAGACGAAGTACTTCCTGTCTTGAAGATAGGACTTGAACCACTGGAGGACCGTACCCGATAGCCCAGCCCAGTTTTCCAGTCTGTCCAATAAAATTGAGTGGTCAACAGTGTCAAATGCAGCGCTAAGATCCAGTAGCACTAGAATCGAATTTTTGCCTGAGTCTGTGTTCATTCTGATGTCATTTATGACTTTAGTAAGCGCGGTTTCAGTGCTGTGATGGGGGCGAAAGCCTGATTGGAGTTTATCTAGGAGATCATTTGAGGTTAGGAATCTATTGAGTTGTAGGTAAACAACCTTTTCAATTATTTTGGCTATAAAGGGGAGATTAGATATTGGTCTGTAGTTACTGATTACCGATGCATCAAGGCTACGCTTTTTTAGTAGGGGTTTAATAACTGCAGTTTTCAGGGACTCAGGAAAAGTGCCGGTCACAAGGGATCTATTAACTATTTGCAATAGGTCCGACGACAGACAGTTATAAACGCTTTTAAAAAAGCTTGTTGGAAGGGTATCGAGACAGCACGAAGATGATTTAAGGCCTTGCACAGTTTTCTCTAAGATGTCGTGGTCGATAACGCTGAAATGGGACAAATTTATCGAACTAGAGATCTGCGGGTAGGATGATGTCACAGCATTTCTTGGTGTGGAGCCACTAATAGCCTGCCTGATATTAATAATTTTATCCGTAAAAAAGGCAGCAAACTCATTACATTTGACAGTAGAGAGGAATTCAGGTGCTAAACAGAGAGGCAGATTAGTCAGTCTATCAACTGTGGCAAATAGAGTGCGTGCATTGTTCACATTTTTGTTAATTATCTCGGAAAAGAACGGTTGTCTCGACCTTTTCAGTTCGAGGTTGTAGGAGTGAAGGCTTTCTTTGTAAATATCATAGTGAATGTGAAGATTAGTTTTCCGCCATTTACGCTCAGCTTTCCTGCAATCTTTCTTTTTGCATCTAACGGATGCAGAATTTCGCCAGGGTGCTTTAATTTTGCCAGACAGCAATTTTAATCTAACAGGCGCCACACTATCAATAGTTTTCAGAATTGTTGAATTGAAGTTATCAAGAATCTCATTGACAGAAGCTGATGTGGGAGGAGATAAAGAAAATGTCTCCATAAACAGCGCGCTGGTGCCTGCATTAATGTCTCGTCTTTTAACGGTTTGTGACCTATTAATGATCTCAGGGGAGATTTCCATTTCAAAAAAGACGCAGAGATGGTCAGACAACGCAACATCAATAGTCGACACAGAAGAGGACTTGAAGCCCCTAGTAATAACTAAATCCAGGGTATGGCCTCGGTTGTGAGTAGGCCCTGAAACATGTTGAGACAGATCAAAAGTATCAAGCAAGATATTCAGTTCTTTGGCAAAATTATCCGTCGGGTTATCAATATGAATATTGAAATCCCCAGCAATAGATATACAGTCATGTTCAATGAAAATTAAGGAGAGAAGATCAGCAAATTCAACGAGAAAACTGGCTGAGTATTTTGGTGGTCTATAGATATTCAGCAGTAACACAGTGGTTGAGCATTTCAGAATAGCAGCAACGTATTCAAACGATGGAAAGTCTCCAAATGTTACCTGCTTACATTGAAACATATCAGAAAAGACAATCGCTACTCCCCCCCCCCCTCTTATCAGCTCTGGGAGTGTCAATGAAGCTATAATTGGGCGGTGCTGATTCGGACAGAACAGCCACTCTGTTGTTCATATCGAGCCAGGTTTCGGTGAGGAACATTAAATCCAGATTATGACTGGTAATCAGATCACTGATGAGGAGAGATTTATTTGACAGCGACCTAACATTAAGGAGTGCGGCTTTAATATTTTTAGAGCCTGGAACTTGTATCGTTTGCTTCACAAGGGGAATGGCGATTAAGTCTGTGTAAATCAGTGTAAAGTGTGTGTAAATCAGTGTAAAGCAAGGTTGTATTTGGTTGTATTTGTTTTCATACTGTGACGCTGTGCAAGTTTTTCATTGTTTGGTTTTCTGTGTATATTATGTCAGGAACGCCTTCGCGGAATTTCTTAAAATTTAGCTCAAACATCAACTTGGGCTCAAGAGTGAACCGATTAGATTTTGGTGGACAAAGGTCAAAGTTCAAGGTCACTGTGGCCGCATGTCCGTCTGTTCCATCAACGGGGAGGGGCTAGTAAAAGGGGCTGTAGCTAGGGATAGGAAGGTCGTAGAGAGTTGGGATTTAAGGGGTGTGTAGGGTCAGTGGCTGGGAGGTGTGGATTGTGGGAAGGGGCGGGGCTAGGTTTGAGGGGTGGGTAGGGGGAGTGGTTGGGGGGATGTGGGTGGTTTTGAGGTAGCGGTAGGGCCCTCTTCCATGTTGAAAATGATGAGCTGTTGTGTTGAGGTACTCCCAAACATTGCCTAAAGTGCCATAAGGCTGAATGCCCACACCACTCCGCTGTGAGCTTCAAGGTATTTGTGCTCGTATCAGTCTGGACAGACATGGATGTAGACGGCTGACTTGTTGGTGGAGGCATACAACCACAATGCAGTTTTTTTTTTTTTTTACAATAAATCTGACTGGTTTAGTTCAATAATTAATTTGAGAATCTATTTCGTTTTGCCTATTTTTCTGTTGTTTGTGTCTTTTCCTCTCCCACCCGTTGTCTACTTTGTAATTTGTTGTGGTGTGTGGCCTATTGGCTATAAGCAATCTATGTTGGCATTGTGTGTGGCGTGGTGCAAGTTGCAACATACATGTAGCTGTGAATTGACTGGAGCACTTTTTTTTCTCCTTCTGGTGCCATCCCCCCTGCCTCCCAAGTATACAACTCAAACTCCGCCCATGCTGATCTCTGTTGAAACAACATGGAACGATTCCCATGCTGATTAAAGATGATTCTCTCACTTCACTTCCCTGCTTCCATTAGAGCGAGAAGCAACCATTTGGGACATGGAGGAGAAGAACCTTTATGAGAGACACCAGCTGATGAAGCAGCAGCTGAAAGACCAGTACTTCCTCCAGAGGCACCAGCTGCTCAAGAAACATGAGAAGGTAACCCAGAGGACTGCAACTCCCAAGTCCCCTTGCTACAATATGTTTTCAATGAATGATCCACATCCATAACACATGTATGTAAATTATCTCATCACATGGCACTTAACTCTTTCAGGCTCAAGGGGTTCTCCAAGTTTCACCCCATCATGTACCTGGTGGATTCATTTTTCTTAATCATGCATGTTAGATTTCATACTATAGTTTTTGTTCAATACTGTCAACGACGTATACTATTAAAGCACACACACTGTAAGTCACACTTCTGTATATGACCCTATGTGTTCATCTACGATCAGTCAAAAGTTTGGACATTTACTATTTTCCACATAGAATAATAGTAAGACATAAAAACTAGGAAATAACGCAAATGGAATTATGCAGTGACCAAGAAAGTGTTATTTTAGATTATTTGATGGAAGGGCAAAGGCTTTGGAAATAACTTCACACGCCCATGATTGCTTTGAAGAACAAAGATGGTGACGTTCTGTCTATTTGAATGGTTGCAGGAGCAGGAGCAGATGCAGTGCTATAACCAGCGTATGATTGAGATCCTGAAGGCTCGGCAGCAGCAGGAGAAAGGTCGGCTGCCCAAGATCCAGCGCAGCGAAGCCAAGACCCGCATGGCCATGTTCAAGAAGAGCCTCCGCATCAACTCCACCGGCAGCGCCTCCGAGGACCGAGACAAGATCAAACAGGTACAGGGACAGGGGGACTCCAACATTAAAAACAAGGCAGTTTTTTTTAAGTTCCTGGAAACTTGTCATGTTAATATTCAGTTGAGGAGGAGGGGTGCTATCACCTTGACAGTAGGCAGCTGATGATATCTGAGAATATCATGTTATTCAATTATTTCAAATGTATTAATAAAATGGTTCCCCCCAACTTGCGCGAGTTGTCATAAATAATATAGTTCTGCCATTGTATAAAGCTGAAAGTATGACTATTTGAATTTTCTTTATGATAGGCACACAAAGGTGTGTCAATTGGCCACTTTCATCAATGGCACGTTTTACGTAGTCTGAGCCACCATATTCCGTGTTGTGGATTTTCCCATTCAAACTGATAGTGCGCTGTCTCTATATATAATACTGTGTCTGGTGCACATACATAGTGCGCTGTCTCTATATATAATACTGTGTCTGGTGCTGTCTCTATATATAATACTGTGTCTGGCGCTGTCTCTATATATAATACTGTGTCTGGCGCTGTCTCTATATATAATACTGTGTCTGGTGCTGTCTCTATATATAATACTGTGTCTGGTGCTGTCTCTATATATAATACTGTGTCTGGTGCTGTCTCTATATATAATACTGTGTCTGGCGCTGTCTCTATATATAATACTGTGTCTGGCGCTGTCTATATATAATACTGTGTCTGGTGCTGTCTCTATATATAATACTGTGTCTGGCGCTGTCTCTATATATAATACTGTGTCTGGTGCACATACATAGTGCGCTGTCTCTATATATAATACTGTGTCTGGTGCACATACATAGTGCGCTGTCTCTATATATAATACTGTGTCTGGTGCTGTCTATATATAATACTGTGTCTGGTGCACATACATAGTGCGCTGTCTCTATATACTGTATAATACTGTGTCTGGTGCTGTCTCTATATATAATACTGTGTCTGGTGCTGTCTCTATATATAATACTGTGTCTGGTGCTGTCTCTATATATAATACTGTGTCTGGTGCTGTCTCTATATATAATACTGTGTCTGGTGCACATACGTTTCTGTGCTATGGCAAAGAGTGACACGGCATGTGGTATGATGTGGCTTGTTTCTCAACCACTGGGTGCCCTCTAGAGCAGAGGTTCTCAAATGTTTTTCAGCCAAGGACCCCTTACAAGATAGAAAATATACCGGGGACCCCCTCATTCTGATTTGTGATTTTGGGCTAAGCTTAATTGTTTCCACGGTAACGTGCTTGACTTTTAATTTGATAGGTTTGTTATTAGAATGTAATCCATGAACCATTTTAGATTTAAAGCATAAACTATTTTCGTTGAACTATGAAGATTTTGCAAAAAAAAAATATATATATTTTTTTTTATTACATTACATTTACATTACGTCATTTAGCAGACACTTTTGTTTTATCCAAAGCGACTTACAATATCACAATTTGTCAACAGTACAGAAAACCACTATGCAACACAATCAATGACAGCCAAGATATTTTGATAGACTAGCACCATGTAGGAAGTAGTTTGAGAAGGAATAAGTAACATGTAGCATTTTATTAATTTTTTTTTTTTTTTTTTTTTTTTTTTTACTTGAAAACTTTTCGCGGACCCCCTGGCAAAGTGCCACGGACCCCTGGGGGTCCGCGGACCCCCATTTGAGAACCACTGCTCTAGAGCGCCCTCTAGTGGGCCACAAAATATTTTCAAATTGAAGCTCAGACGAGGTCTGGCGAGCTCAGTTTGGAAGCTAGGGTGGTGGCATGCCCCCCCGCAAGATTTTTAAAAACATTTTAAAGTAAAATGCATGAATTTGGTGTACTTTGAGAAAGCTTAAGAGCAAAATTAAAAGGCTAGATCTATGAAGAACATGTCATCATTACTGTGCTGTGGGTTTACAATGACAAACTAAATTTCTCCCTATAGGTCAGGGATACTCAACTTGCTTTGCCACTTTCGTGAAATGATAGAAGGCGAGGGGCCAGTTAATAAAGAAACAATATACATTTTTATGTAGCGGATTGTAGGTTTTTGGGGTGTCAGCCGGAGTTTAGGCTGACAGTGTTGTGCACACCGGATAGTTAGTTAGGTTAAGTTAGTTAGGTTAAGTACATACATAAGTGCCTGGGTAGCGAGCAGATGGCGGTATTTGACAATTTAGCAGCTAAATCATAGATTATTGAAAGATATTCCATATTCCAGACTGAAATGCTATAACAGAAGTATTGGCCAGAATGACATGAACATTTATTGGACACTTATTCAGCAGATATCTTGCATGTTGCGTTCAGGTGCACTGTAAAAAAAAAAAAAAAAAAAAAATGTTTTTTTTTGGTCAACATCTTATTGTGGCGGTCAAAATATGCGTGCGCTGGGACGCGTCATCAGTGATGTTAACTGGGGTCGTAAGGTGTTTCGGGTCTCTCAACATCATACACCCTCGCCCAGTAGACCCAGCCGAGGACAATTAAGACCCCGACTCGCGTCCCAGAAGCAGCCGCTCACGGATCAGCCTTCCTACTCTGTCTGCAACGTTGCCCGCGGAAGGGTTGATCACCACGCAGCTGACAGGGGCATTAACACATACAGCCCAGTTGTTGTCTTTTTCTCTCTCCTTTTTTGTCATGCTGTGTTGTTTTGTCTTCTCATATATCTGGGAAGGTGGTCCTCAGAATTTTTTTTAACAATCAGAAGTAGGCCTTACATGACAAAAGTTTGAGAACCCCTGGGTTAGCACATCATCACTTTACAGTGTCACTGGATTATGGCACACACACAAAAATCCACCATCAAATCCCATGTATTGCAAAATATCAGGCTACATTCTTGTGTTGAAACTCCTCGCTTGCTCTGTGCAGTTTTCTCAGCAGGAGGAGAAGCGGCAGAAGGCAGAGCGGCTGCACCAGCAGCAGAAACATGAGAACCAGATGAGAGAGATGGTGGGTCAGTGTGAAGCCAACGTCCGAGAGCTGCAGCAGCTACAGGTGATCTCCTTTCTCTCTGCTCCTGTACAAAACAAACATGATGCATGATGAAGATCTTCATCTGATGTCCAGATGAAGATTTGGACTGAGATGTTCATGCATACTCTATTAGGGCATTCATGACTACTACATTTTAGCAGTCATTGACTACTCCCAAGTAGTCGACTAGTCACGGGAGATACTGTGATAGAGAAAATAGCTTATTGATTATGAAATGAGGCCAATGGAACTTAAATTTGCTCTATCATACGGTATGTCATATTTTCTTCCATTTGATAAAAATGATCAATTCTCATCAAAAAGTTCTCAAAAACGTAACTAATGTAGGCGGGACCAACCTGGAGGTATGTGAAATAGCAGAGTCCTTCATTTGGCTCTAAAAGACTGTTTACAATTGAGCTGCTAAAATCCAGGAACTTGTCGGAGCTGAAGATACCGACTGTTTGAGTGCAGTAAGATACAGTAGACGGAAGTCTTTCCCTCTCTAAATACCTTAAAGGCCCCATTATCTAACATCTTTGCCCACTAGATGTTATGCTGGAGTTTTTTCGAATTCAATAAATGCATGATGTTGCCAAAGTCGATGAGTAATCACGTTAAATAATCCTGATCTCAATATCAGTCAAAAATAATCATGATTATGATTTTTGCCATAATCGAGCAGCCCTACTCTTCAGGACACCATACAAGCACAGTGAATGGCCTGAAGTTGCTAACAGGACTTTGTTGTGTGCTTCAGAATGAGAAGTGCCACCTGCTGGTGGAGAATGAGACTCAGAGGCTCAAGTACCTGGATGAGCAACACAACCAGCAGCTGAGGGACTGGAGGGACCAGCTGAAACCCAGAAAGAAGGTACCTCATGTTTCCTGTCGGGATGCTAGAATATAACCTTTCATTATTATACCAAACACATTGCACTCTATTTCAGCATTCTGCATGGCCCTAATAGGTAAACGTCTAAAATCTACCACTCAACATGCTTAGATTAGATTATAATGTATATTGAATATTTACGAATATTTACACAAGCCAAACCAACATTGTCTTTGCAAAGATGATCTCTTTGTCAAAAAACAACACTTGGTCACTTATATACTGTGTGTGTGTGCGCGTGTGTGTACACCAGGGTGGGAATTTCGTCATTAGGGGCAGGGCCATCTGGCCTTCGGCATTGCCATTTTTTTAGGGCCGCACAACAAGGCCACATGCCAGGGCAAAGAGGCCATTGCTGTATTGACATCGTGAAGAGCAATTTTTCGGAAATGTGTGTTAAAAAATGAGCCAATGACACATCCTGTGCATAGGGCAGGCTACATTAAACAGACCAGTGACTCTTTTAAAGCAACTGACAGTAGCAGGGCACTGCCAAGGTGACCTTAGGGATCTCAGGGTATCATGGTCAGAGGGAGGGGCAATGGCAGCCATGGCCTCCATGTAAGTGTCAAATGATCCAAGACTATCACTCAAGTTTCTACCCTGCAGTGAGTCAACTATATAACCCCCCCCCAACCCCCCTTCCCTCACCCACAGGCCCTTGAAGAGGAGTTAAACCAGAAGAAAAGGGAGCAGGAGGCTTTCTTCAGGATGAGTGAGAACTCAGCATGCCCCAACCCAAGCTCACCCCACAAACTCTCCAAGTTCCTGCCGTATACCGACTCCTCCAACACATAGAATGGCCCCTGTGACTTTGCACGCCCTCTCCTGGCGACTGTCAGAACCAGCACACACACACACACACCACACACAAACACCGGATTGCCTGCTGCCTCAGTTTTTATTTGCTTTGCCGGTATTGAGTGCCGAAGCCACGCCCTCTTCCAGGTTCGGCATACGCACCAAGGGATTTTCCGACGTTCTTCCATCGACATTTCGTTAAACGCTTATGACAATAGTTTTACTTGCTAAGAACAAACAAAACTTTGAAAAACCTTTATGGTCTCTCCTGATTCCAAATATTGCTCAATCGCTTGGTTTGACCAAGTAAACACATCTTTACAAACATTTTAGAAAGTGTCTATGGAAAAATGAATGGTGGAAAATCCCTTGGTGTGTATGCCAAACCTGGAAGAGGGTGTGACTTTGGCACTCTATTGGCAGCATCCTTTAGGTTCCTTTTATTTTTTTATAGGAAATATTCATGTTTTAATTATCATTTTAAGTTTTTCTTTTGAATACAAGTGTTTGATGGGATTCACAGGCTCATCGTGCGCTTTAGGTGACTTGATCATATCTTCAGTGTTTTCATTTCCTTTTCCTGTTGTACTATAGTCTCTGCCTTAGAGCTTACCAATGAAACATGAGGCTACCTTGATA
This sequence comes from Poromitra crassiceps, assembly GCF_964638095.1. Lineage (NCBI taxonomy): Eukaryota > Metazoa > Chordata > Actinopteri > Beryciformes > Melamphaidae > Poromitra > Poromitra crassiceps. Next base: position 121,567,427 of record NC_139623.1, read on the forward strand.
AAGTGGCAGGTAGAATGGATGGTTTTAAGACAATCTGTGCACCCAGAGTCTATCAATCTGACTAATAAGACTCTGGGACAGACGGCTGATATTTTTGGGTTTCCGCTGTGGAGCGGGCAACCCGGTCCCGCCCCTTCCGTCATTGTTTACAGTCCGACATCGTCTCATATGCAGATATTTATTATCATCATTATTATTATTGTTATTAGCCGAAATTGTTACAATCGATCCATCCAGTTGGATCCATCCAACTCCATCCTCGCGTCATTTGGACTGTAAAGCATGACCGCGGCGTACAGAGGTGGAAGTCTTGACGCGGACATCCACTCTACAGCGGAAACCCTGAAATATCATCCCTCTGTCCCAGAGTCATATTAGATTGGTCTTAAGACACCCATCCATTTATCAATCTTGATTATTAGGTATTAGAGAAAAAAAAACATTTTGTTGGTTATTTATTGGTAAGAAGTTGCTTGTTGTCCAAAGAGGCCCGGCTAGGGAATTTATTTGTGCATGAAGCGGAAAAAGATTATAACGCTTTAATGCTGTTGAGCCAGTAACTAAGCACTTTTTTCTTTACCCCAAAATGTCATTGCTGTCTTCCAAAGATCATAACTAGAAAAACAAGCCCGAACTGATCTAATTTACTGATATATTTTGTGTGTGTCTTTATTTCTTGGCTCAATTACCTTTTTGTCTACAAGTCAGATGCATGTTGTACATCCAGTTGCCAAATTCTGCTTTAATTTATTTTGACTGTTAAAGGACAAACTGAACTAAAAATCCAGATTAATCACTGTAAATATTAATTTAAACTTTTGCAAATTTTCAACCAACACCCATGGTTTGAAGGGTCTGCATATTATACGTTTTAGATCTTGTTTGAAATGGGGGAGGAAGTTATATCCAAAGTTATCCAAATGTATTATTACATTTAAAACTGATTGTTAAGGGGTTAGATTTTAACAGATGGCAAACCTAATTGTGTTTAATTGTAAAGTGTTTCTACTATGACATTTGTTTTCAGTTGTATTTTTTACTGTAAAATCTATATCACACTGGATGGGAACTGACCAAGCCAAAGCAAATACTGTTGTTCTTTGAAGGACGTTAACAAATAGGGGATTTAAATCAGATGTTAAGTGTATAATTGTTTCTATTAAATGCACTGTCTGCTAAACAAAGTGCAATATTATGTCATTGCTTAGCTTTAAGAGGTTTATTTTTTCGTCAACTTTGCCTTCCCTTGCTCTGAGAAGGGGAAATGAAAGAAAAACAAAGTTTGAAATGTATCAATCAGTAGTTAAAAGAAATCTAGATTTTTCATCTTCAACACTCTGTATGCACATGACTTGAATGGGGTTTTCAGCAATAATTTAGTAAGAGTAGGCTTTAAGTTTTTCAAATAGTGGATCTTATTTTGGAGCATAACTCTTCGTTCTTTGAGGGAGTGCAACAATTTGGTCTGTTGAACTGAAACAAAATATTTTGCAGCTGAAGACCTTGTTTAACCGGACGCTGCCAAATGGATTGGTCGTGTGATCTGATCTCGAGATCTTGCGAGAATCCAGCTGCCTTGCAAGGTTAGACCTTGTTGCCTTTGAGCGAGATAGATTTCTAGACCAGTTTGACCTGCAGAATTACATAGAATCGGGTCAGTAATCAGGTACAACTCATTCTGATCCCTCTCGCTTTCCTCTCACTCAAAAGTATTTTAATTTGTTGTAAAATTCCTCTTCTTTCTGTTGCCATGTTTAGTGGCTGCATTCATGTCTTCCTCCGTGCCTTTAGTTTACAGAACATTATTTGTGGAGGGGGTGTGAGTGTGAACGAAACTGCCCATCAGAAACCACTGTTTGTAAATAACTCCTAATAAATACAGATTTTCTAATTACTAAACTGTGTCAACATAATTTGGTCATAATTTCACATTTCCATGTAAGGTTCTCGATTAAACAAATTAGAAATATAAACAGGTTATATAGTGAAGACAACGGATTCTGGATCCCTATAATAGCCTCAGATTTCCTCAAAATTCCTTGTTCAATTCTGTCACTTCCTATAAAAAAACTAAACAAATACGACAATACTTTGAAGTAACAAATACTATTTTTCTCCACATTTTGATTAAACTTTCTACCTCAATACACACGATATGACAGCTGAAAAATCTGAAATGTTTATTGACTTAATATGAAAGTAAAGGAAAAGTCAATGTAATGGGGGGGGGGAAACATTGGAAAAAAGCAAAGTAAATAAGACTACAGTACTGAAGTAATCATACCAACAACCACCCCATACATACATTTGTCTTGCATTGTAGTATTAAAATACTGTATTTGCCTGGCTCACTTTTGCCCAATTAAATATGTACACAATTGAATCCACCTGTCGGACTCAATTGTAGGTATATTATCACCTACAAAAAACACATTGTTGTGTGTATAGTGGGTAAAATAACCAATGTTTGTATGGGAATGGGATGGATGGTGGACCACCATTGGTGGTCCACCATTATAGCAACTAGGAGCAGAACAGATTGACAGATTAAAAAAATGCAATAAATCAGCAAGTTACAACTCCCAGCCTTGTCAGCGAGCCAGCCCATAACCAATAATTACTACCTTTACTTGTATTTGCCACTTTCACCCATGAGTCCACATGGAATACAAAGGTGTAGACAACAAGAACTTACTTGGTCTGTTGTTTCACATACATTTATATCCACGAGTGTTTTCCCCCAATCAGTGACAGATTTGTCTCTTGGCAAAAAAAACACAACTCTCTTTCTCTATCCCCCCTAAGGCCATGTGTCCACGAATCTTCTTTTCCTGCTCCAGCATCTTTTTTCAGTTGTTTCCAATGACGAGAGAGCGTACTGTATATACGAGCGTCTGCGTCCGTATAGAGAAAGTGCGCTGCACCCAGCATATTTTTTCAGAGCGTTTCGCATTTTTTGTGCGTCCGCACGCAGCTGGGATCAGCGTTTTGCCAGCGTTTAACTGCCAGGAAGAGGCGCTATATGGACACCCGGCCTAACAAGCCATTCCCATAAAACAACCAATCAAATTCCTTCTTTTATATAAAGTTTTCTCCTGTTTTCTCCCCAATTGTACTTGGCCAATTCCCCCTGCTGATTAGCACATGACAAAATGAACCTAATCAAAATAGATTAGCACATGCTTCCTCCGATACTGCTTCTCACCAGACAGCGAGGATTAACGCGTGGGAAGATCACACAATTTCCCCCCAGTTCGCCTCCCCCCCAAGCTACCTGGAAGTACCGCTGCCGGGAATTGAACCCGGGTCTCCGCGGTGGTAGGCCAGTGCTTTACCTCTACGCCCCCAGACGCCCAACCAAATTCCTTCTTGTCCCTTCCTCTTTCTACTCATTACCCTCATCACTAGTACGAAATAAAAACAGACATAGCAGATGGCCTGACAGAGGAAAGTGACAACAGTTATGATATGACTCTCATTACTGTACAATATAAACTATTTTGCTATGATGACCCTGCTTGAGACCAGTCAAGCATTAATGTAAAACATTATTTTTATACAATGGTCATCTTTTGCTGTGTTATCCGAGCACCAAAATTCGGTTTGTAAAGAATATACTGTACACTTACAATACTGTGAATCATTGCACAAATCACTGTAGTAATGTAGGCAAATGTGCTTGGCAAACAAAGATGATTCTGGTTCTTTTGGGGTTTGTGATAACTTCAAGATGAAGGTAAACAATATGACAGAAAACATATTTTTCAAGTTCTCATTTTGGATTTCTTTTTTACCCTCAACTTTACACGAGTGGATTATTGTAGTCAGTATACAAAACATGGCTATAGAGTAATATAAAGCTCCATGGAATTCTTTCCCTCTCCTCCACCATGTGCAAACCTTCAACCTACCTCATCTGAAATGATTGGAAAAGTGCACATCTGTTCAAAATCACTGCAACATTAATTGTGCAGTCTAACAAGAAAACAAAACAATAAACATCACAATAGCGCGACAACTAATACCGGTATGCACGTCTCTAGTATAACAGCACTTAAAATCTGCTTGGCAAAGACTTCTCTTGTAGTAATTTGCACTATTTGCACTTGTGTCCTTACTGAACTCCCCCAGTGAGTTCAGATGCAGTCTTCGTAGAAGGAAAGAATAACTGTTGTGTCTACTGCTGGGAAAAGACTGGCTGGATTTGAATATTCTCCTGTAGCGTAGGCTTTTCTTCCAGAGGCAATTCGTCAGGTTTTTTTTTGGTCCTAGAAACATTTGGAGAATCAACAGGGACTAACGACCACTAGAAGTGCATATCTAAGCATTGAAGCACTTTGCATATTATATTGAGGCACCGTAACATGGAAGGCAAGGGCGCAGGTACACGTAACTGCTGTTCTAGGCTTGAATACGTCGTTGTAAAGGTGACACAGGCCTTGAGTAATATACAAAAAAATCTGAACAGAAGCAAAATAGGTTTACCTCAGATTTGATGTAATATCTGGATAAAACGAGAACAAGTAAACATCACAAAGCACAACAAAATAACATGTTATTGCTGGTTCACTTTAGCTAGAATACAATTGTAAAAAAAATGAAATGTAACAAAAATTTGAAAAAAGGGTACCTATAAATAATAATTGCTAATTTAATACAAAATAGTGATATTGTTTTTTTATCCTTTTATTTTATTTCTTATTAAAAAAGGGCCATGGATGTGAGAGGACATTCAGTACCTAAGGTTTCTTGCTCAGGTAATTCGAGGGGATCCACCTCTCGTTTTCTCCTCCTACATTTTTACAGAACCACCAGCCACTGCTGTTTTTTTCCAGCACCTCGAACACTGTACCTAACTTGAAGCTGGCCGTTTGTTCGTCGCCTTCAAAGTCGGCCACAGCGAGGTACAGCTCATCCTTACTGGGCTCCTTGAGCAAAGGGGGCAGCTTGTCCCTGGGCGGGCCAGGCTTCTCGCTCTTCAGCTGAGGCTTGGGAGGAATTGGGACTTTAACCTTGGGCTCCTCTTTCTCCTTGTCTTTCGGAGGAGGTAGAGCGAACGCTTTGGGTTTAGGGGGAGGGGGTCTGCTAAGTTGGGGCGGTGCGGGCCTAGGGACGTCGGGCGGTTTAGTCTCGGTCGGGCTGGATGGGTCGGTCTTCCTGGGAGGAGGGGGTCTCCTTGGAACCATGGCGGGGGGTCGCTGGGGGACTTCTCTGTGGGGAGGCACTACTGGTTTTGCAGGGGGGGGTGATGAGCTCTCCTGGCTATGACCGTTGACTTGTTTCGGGGGGAACCGCGGCTCATCGGGGGGCTTGCCGTTGTTGAGAGCAGGGATAGCGATGGGGGGAGAGCTTGGAGGGGAACTGGGGCGGGGGCTGTTTGGTACCGCTGAGGTGTCATTCTGATGGTTCGCTTCAGAGCCGAGATCAGCAGGTTTTGAAGGCCTCAGCTTGCTCCTCAGGTTGGTGATATCTAGTTTGTTCCCTGCTGGGGGGTCTGGTTTGGCAGCTGGGACCGGTTTGGGCCGGATCATTGGTTTTGGTTTCATGAACACTGCCGGGCCCGCTGCGTCTGGTTTCTCCTCCTGGACATCTGCTTTAGGTTTCGGTGGCTGCTTCGGGACGGGTTTCAGATTAAACTTCTTCACCTCTTTGGCAGAGATTTTGTGGCCACACTCCAGCCCCATCTCATTCTTAAGGTGAAGAGCCTTGGTCTTGTCCTCTTTCTTGGGCTCTGGTGGTTTCTCTGGTTTGAAGGGGGGTGCCTTGGGGGTGACAAGAGGCATGATGACCCCGGGGGCTGGAGGTTTGGGCGGCAAAGGTTTGGAAAGATCAGACCTGGGCTTATCCGCTACCTCTAATTCAAAGCTCTTATTAATGGACTCCCGACGAGGCGGCAGAGCTGGTTTCTCCTCCACTGGGGGGGCGGCTGGAGCTGGGGGTAAAGGCCCGGAGAAGGTAGAGGGACCCTTGCTAGCGCTGGACTTCCAGTCTCTCAGCTTGGGCCGGCCACACGAGTCTGATGCTACATTTGGCTCGTCTGGTAAAGGCTTAGACCAGCTGTCATCTGCGCCCGAGATGCTTGAAGAACCACCGCCATCTTCCAGCCTCAGCTTCTCCATCTCATTGGGCAGAGGGGCCAGGAAGTTAGGCCGCACGGCGTTGCTGGTCTTCTTGTACTTGTCGATAAAGGTGACAGGGGCCCAGCCCTCTTTGTCATCTATCTGGATGTACCACCAACCGCTTGAATTCTTCTCAATCACCTGGCAGGTAAAAGAGGAGAAATTATCACTTTAACTTAAGATTGGTCACAACTGGGAAACAAACAAACACACACACACACCTGTGCATTCTCTTTACCTTTTGGCACAGTCTGCACTAGGTATGGAACGATAATGCTGATGTCATGATACAATGCAATAGTGGTGTGGGGCTCAAAACACGATGTAATAATTAAAAGTTCAATGATAAAGTATGACAGAATTCTGTTTATTTCTGAGGCACACATCTTCCTAGAAATGACATTGTAAGCAACAATTTAAAAATGTCCCTACAAAGTGTAAATAATATAATTTGGATGGAAAGCTTGTTAAATTGTGATGGACAAGCCATCCCATTTGTGATTACTACAGCAGAATAAAATGCGGATCATATTTTTCTGCCCCACGATACATATTGTCACATGTTTATATTGTGATATGTATTGAATTTCATTATAACGTCCCATCTCCATGCTTCACTTGTTACAAACGGAGTCTGCCAGTAAGGGGGGAGGGAGTTGGCATTTGATGTAGACACAATGGTATGAGATGTCTGGAGTCTCACCTCCACTTTAACTCCAGCCTGGAAGCTAATGCCATCGGGGATTGTGGTCTGGAAGTCTGCTATGGTGTAGAACTCCTCCTCAACCTGAGGAGGGATGGGCGGCTTGGGCAGGTTCACAACACCGCGTGGCTGTGGGGTGGGACAGGCACACAGACACAAAGGGGATGAAGGAGGCAGGAAAGGGTAAAGAGAAAAAGAGCATATATGGCAAGAAACAAAACAGGAAATAACTAGAATGGCACTCAGCGCAGGCCTCTGCCAATGCCAATACAACAGACTGCTACGATATGCAAATTTTGTGAGTGGGATCAGAACCCTAACCCCGACTCACCCACGTCCCCAGCCATCTACCCACCCCTCGAACCCTAGTCTCTCCCCAGACTCAAATATTACGTTGAATCGCTGCGCTCCGCATACTACATAAGTGAGTCTGTGCCAGTTAACAGCCACTGCTGGTTTTGAAGGCGGGTTGAAATTGAATGAGTGACAGGTCGTAGCACCGATGAGAGAGCGGTTCGAAAAATGGGCTGCGCCTCCCTGATCGCAAAGTCATTACTGATTGGAGAGGACTGAAGTCATCACTGGCATATGACTGGCCACGTGAACGGTTCCCTCCCATAACCAGCCCTCTGAGGGAAAGTGTCCCAGACCCAGAGAGAGATCTGCAGCATGCAGTAACGCAATGTATCAGTTTAAGAACTCTGGCGTTGAGACTACTCGAACCCCGACTCTAGGACCTACCTACTGTATTCTTAGATAGGGCCTCTATTCCCTAGCCCCGCCCCCTTCATTATCACACCCCCCTTCCACCACCCACATCCCAAAAGCTACTCCCCCTACCCACCCCTCAAATCACAACGGTGTGACTTTCCTATCCCTAGCTACGGCCCCCCGCCTTGACCTGAATCGGATTTGCGCCAACATTTAATGGGTTCTTCTTTTGGCCCATGCTACACCTTTCCATGAAGTTTCATGGATATCGGCCAAGTAGTTTTTATAAACAGACAGACAAACAAACAAACAACCAACCAACCAGGACGAAAAACTCCTTGGCGGAGGCAAAAAGAAGGAAAAGGCTTAATGCCAAATGGATAGAAAGCCCATTGTGTCAAATGGAGATGGTTGTAAGTGGAAATGGTTCTAATTGGAAATGGTTCTAATTGGAGAAAGATGGTTGTAAGTGGAGATGGTTCTAAGTGGAAATGGTTCTAAGTGGAGAATGATGGTTGTAAGTGGTGTCACAGTTCGCTAGTATGATGTTTGTCGGTTACCACTGTTATGCTTTTATTTTTTTATATCTTTTTTTCCCGATTTCTTATCGCATTTTTATCCCCCGTTAGTGCTAATTTTTAATTTATTTTATCCTGGTTGCTGCTCCACCCTCTGCCAATCTGGGGAGAGCCGAAACTGGCTCCATGCTTCCACCGAGACATGGGCAGTTAGCCAGCCGCTTCTTTTCACCTGACAGGGGAAGCTTCACGGGTAGGACATAGCATGTGGGAGGATCACGCTATTCCAACGGGTTCCCCTCCCTCCGAACAGGCGCCCCTAACGACCAGAGGAGGCACCACATCAGTGACCAGGATATTGCATGTTTTTGGTGAAGGGGGTTCCTATATGAAGGAAACCCCCAGGGGGCATGGGGAGAACATGCACACTCCACACAGAAAGGCCCTTTTGACGACCCCACCCGGGCGGCGGGCACTCAAGGACATACGGACAGGCACGCATTCCTTCAGCGCTCACAGCGTCCCAGGTGGGAATCGAACCCAGGACTTTCTAGCTGTTATGCTTTTATGACGTTGCGTAAGGCTGTCATTGGGAAAGTGGGAGTTGACTTTAGGGGTGTAATCTATATGACGTGGCCATAAGCTGCGGGGCGCTCTCTCTGCCAGTCTGAACAAGAAAGACAAGTGTTCTCTAGTGTCTTTATTCCTTTCTTTTCACATATGGGTGTGAGTGTGTGTGAGATACTTATTTCTAGTAGCGTCTAAATTAGTGAACGGAAGCTGGTTGTAGCTAGCTTCCACACCCCGGCTTGAGCTGTCCAGTGAAGCTATCTGCATCAGCCGGCCTGCTGTCTGGGCCCTATGCCGTATGCTAGCTAAGTCAATCTCCCTTTTTGCAAACTTTCCACCTGACAGCCTTGTGGTTATTTCGTTCTGCCGTGGTATGTTGCGGGTCCAGTTCATCTAGACACGAGCCTATCTCTTTTTAGAACCGAACCCGTGACAGTGGAGATGGTTGTAAGTGGGGGTACATACAATGGTGAGATCCCTGCGTGGAGGAGGTCTTTGTCTTAATCCCACTTCTGTGGAGGGAAAAGACAAACGTAATTAAAGGACTGACTCTTGGTATTGTGTTGTACATTTGCAAAGCAGCAGGGCCCGGCCTGTCTGCAAAACCTGCATTCTCTACCTATCCTTTTTACATTTAGGTTTTGATTTCTTTTTTTCCATTCTGTGTTAAATATAGTGTATATGCTGATAGACTGCTGATTACAGGCAAATCCGTTTATAGCTCAAGACGAGTCTCTCATACAACAAGAAATACCAGAAATACCAAATACCACATGAAAAGACATCAGGTCTAGAACTAAAATCTAACAAATATATTTTCCAGAATTTGTTTTCCAATTCCAAAACAATGATCCCAATCTCCTGACCTGGAAATTATCAAATTAATTCACACTAATCCAGACTTTGTAGACCAGTGTAGGTATTATGTATTCATATATTCATAGAAGCTTTGATAGCTTTGAAATAGAGTAGTGTCACAGCGGTGATGGTGAGCAGTTACATGTATTTTATTTGTCACACATCGTTTATTTAATACACTCACTGCGTTTGTTGTTGTCGGAGAAAGGCGACAGCTTGTTTTCTTTCTGGCCGCTGTCTCGGTTCTCTTTGGCCGCATTGTTCTGCTTGGAGAAGCCATCTAGGTCGCTTGCACTGGCGTGGGCAGCGCCCCCTGCTGACTGTTTCTGGGTCTGGATATCTGCCTTCTTCAGGTAGGAGGCTGGGGCCCAGCCCTCACGGCCCTGATACCTGAGAAGAGGAGACATGTACTGTACACTTCAGCTGACAGATTCGTGGGCCGTTCCATTAACACTGGGAAACAGGAATGTGACGGTTCAAAGCATGAGCTCATGAGCTTTCTCTGCCAAACTCGGAGGGGCCTCAGCACCTCACCCCGACCTAAAAAATCCAAGATGGCTGCTCCGCGCATCAACAGTAGTTAAAATCGTAGTAAATGTTTATTAGCACTTCTGTCTTGTTTCTGTCTCATTAAATCTGCTGTACACACAGCACTGACTAACTTCTATCTGTGTGGACATGTTGCTGCAGTGTTTGTATGCGCAAAATACCGCAAAATGCATTGTTAATATCAGCGGTTATTGCTAACAATGGCTAGGTTGGCCTGGTTTGCCAACTTTTTAAATGGAATGTCGACAACTCGGGTGTGACAGTCATTCAACCGTCACATTCGCGTTTCCCAGTTTTAATGGAATGGACCAATAATACTGAACAAAGGCATGGTCATATGCTGACTAGGTAGGATTGCTGACAGTCAATCTAGACAGTCAGCAGTGTTGGGGAAACTACTTTAAAACTGTAGTTTCCCAAACTACTAGCTACACCACAATGAGAAGCAGTTAAACTACATTAACTACTCAAAAAGAATGTACCGTAGGTTGTCAAATTAAAACTACTTTAAAAAAGTAGCTCAACTTCATCCAAACTACATCACGAGAAATCAGTTTGACTCTGGAATCTCATATTGTTACACAGAAGTAGAACTGAACTGACTAAGTAAAGTATAGGTGTGTTTGATTTAGGGACTAGGGCAAGGCCAATCCTCACTCAGGCAGGCCGAAGATGCATTTTAAGGAGAGGATAGGGAGCAATTGTTGAGGTGGAATCAGGAAAATGCTAAATTTCGAGGAAAATTCATATTTGATCGCAGACATCTTGGTCACAAACCACAGGTGATTTTAATCAAAGGCGGTGATTCTCATTAAATGACAACCATGGCCAATGAGCTGTGGCATTGTGCCTTATTGTATGGCAAAAAAGGTAATGAGAATACTATGAATAGTTAACTATGGAAAAAGAGTGGAGATTTGAATGTAGTTAAACTACCACCCAACTATTGAAAATTGGAGTTAAACTAGTAATTGAACTATATGTAGTTGTTACGGCTTGTGGTGCATAAAAGACGAGATGAGAGTTTTCTTCAGTTGATGCAATATTTAATTTATTTTTGGGGAAGGGGTATTGGAACAAATAAACAAAAGAACACTGCTAATTGATTGGCGTTGGCCTAGTCGTATGGGACGGGGCGCAGCTGCACCTCTTCTCCCATTCCAATGAGTCAATGAAAATCCTGCTCTCAGGTGCGCGGATCAGCTGTTTAACGATCCTGTGTGATGTGACCTCACTGACCATATAAGGACCGGACTTCGGGGATCCCCTGTGCGGACATTCCCGCAGCAGTGTTTCCTCAGCCAATTTGGTCTCAACAGTAGTTAACTACTCCCCAACAATGACAGTCGGATTTATATATATTTTTTTACATTATAATGTAAGGTATCTGTAATGTAGTAGAGAGAAGCGTCTGCACATCCACTATGCAAACCAGGTGCTAGACTAACAAAGCTATACGTATAAAAGAAAAGGTATCTGTAATGCCAATTAAATAAATCAATTTTCAAGAAGCTCCAGTACATTCTGATATTCACTTATACTAAATTGTTTTTAAGTATGCAAATTATGCTTACAAACTCGACAATAATCATCTCTTTAGTAAATATTGCTGTATATATGTTTGATATCAAAAGTAGGCTACTGAACTGCTCTATAGAAGGTGACATCACCGGGCGTGCACCAAAGACCAGTCAATAGCAGATGCCCAGATCAGTAGCATAGTTTCGCCATTAGATGTCAGGCTTCACACAGGTTTGGGGTTTAGTTCCATTGTCAGAGAGGCATCCCAGAATAAAGGAAATGAAAGTGTTGATCTTTGTCATTTACCTGATCTTCCACCAGCCTTCCAGGTTCTTCTGGATCACCTCCACAATCATGCCTCTCTCCAGGTCCATCTCATCCTGGTCCCTGGCTGAGTATGGGTAGATCACCGAATACTTCTCCTCTGAGGCAGGAAAGGGGCCATATTGTTTAATATAAAAAGATAACGTGTATTGAAGATTATAGTATAGGTTAAAAAAACGGCAGAGCAGCACACAGGGGAGAAAGCACACAGGGTCTTGCAGCTTTTCAAGGCAATTTAAGTCTAAAAGAGCTTTGAACAGATTCAAAATCTCTCCTACAATACAGACTGTCTTTGTATGATCTCTAGGATCAAATAGTTTCCCAATACAAGTGTATTGGTTTTTACAACTGGAATGGTTTGAGCGGCATCTTGTGGAGTGAGAAGATGTGAGATAAACACACACAAAAAACACACATACATCCTCCACAAATATCCATCACAAACAGGACAAACTTAGAACTGTGCTAGAAATGCAGTCATAAATATCAAAGGCATGATCTGATAGATTAGCCAGTGATTCCCAACCAGGGGTACGTGTACCCCTAGGGGTACTTGAGCAGCTTGCAGGGGGTACTTGGAATGATTGGGGAATACATTTTACCTCCAAAATGATAAATAAATATATATATATTCCAAGTCATTTCATAAGCCCATTGTTAAAATGTGATGTGTGTGCCACAACTAGTTCTGCTGGCAAATGTCAACTGCTACACTGTTCTCCTACTGATAATGCAAAAAGAAACAACTAAAAAGCCCAAACACCGGCAGTTCAGTGAAACATATATTTTGTATAGATTTACTTGTATGTAATCATCAACACGCATGAGCAGGGCCGTAACCGGAAAAGCCCAAACACCGGCAGTTCAGTGAAACATATATTTTGTATAGATTTACTTGTATGTAATCATCAACACGCATGAGCAGGGCCGTAACCAGGGTTCCGAAATAGGGGAGGTCCAGCAAGGGGAGGCGGATTCGGCGGCGCCCGTAACAAAATTTGAGTTTTTTTCCCCCCCTTTTTTAGCCATATTTAGAGTAATATATAATTTTAAATCAACATTAGGATTATACTGTTGTGATGTCATTATATGATATGAAATATTAGGGGAGGTCCGGATCTCCCCGTGCTCATAGCTAGTTACGGCCATGCGCATGAGTGAGGGGTACTATTGTCATGGAAAAACAGCTCAAGGGGTACATAAGACAAAAAAGGTTGGGAACCACTGGATTAGACTATGTGAGAAAGATGCTATGAACTACTGATTCTATGTGATCTGCTAATGGTCTATTAATTATTTTATTAATGCTGGTTAACTGAAGTCACAAGGACTCAAATGTATTTCTTGACGTGCAACAGAAAAACAACAAGGGTTTAACTTACATGCTTGGATCTCTCATGCAACATACATGCATACATACACATGTACACAGCTGTGTACACGCACACACAGGCACGAGCATGCACACGCACACACGTGCGCACGCGTGCACGCACACACACACACACACACACACACACACACACACACACACACACACACACACAGGGGGAGAAGAAAGGCGTGCGCTCCACCTTGCCCAAAGCCTGTGCTGAATAGATCCCCTAACGTTCTGCGGCGACCCACGTGCCTCGGCAGTGACCAGAATCTCCGAGGCACTGACATCACAGTGACATCACAGCACAGTGGGCGGGGCAGGAAGTCAGCAAACAGGAAGTGACCATTACATACCAGTATGCCATTTGGTGGATGTATTTATCCTCAAGTTCTTTTCAGTATAAACATTTTCGGTATCAGTTAGGGGTGGAAAGATACTGTACAGTACATCGATATATCGGTACATCATCGATAACATATTATCGTGTATCGATTCAAAGTTAAAACATCGATGTGTATCGTCATCTTTAAGATAGTCCTTCTAAATCCAAGGTGATGAAGCGTAGATGTGCATGGCTTATGTTCATAATTGAAGGTCATCAAGGGCCTTTTTAAGTTAAAGGAACACTCCGCCCATTTTCAACCAACTTTGTATCATTAGAACATCAGTAGTATATCAGAAAACTGTAAACTGTTTTGAAGTCTGTCATTTAATTTGACAGTTATTGAGTGTTAAAGTGTGGACCAGTGACATCACTGGTCCACACTAACTCAAATTAATAACTCATTAACTCAAATCAACTCTCAATAACTGTCAAACTAGATGAATGACAGAATGTTTGACAGTTATTGAGAGCTGATTTGAGTTAATGAGTTATTAATTTGAGTTAGTGTGGACCAGTGATGTCACTGGTCCACACTTTAACACTCAATAACTGTCAAATTAAATGACAGACTTCAAAACAGTTTACAGTTTTCTGATATACTACTGATGTTCTAATGATACAAAGCTGGTTGAAAATGGGCGGAGTGTTCCTTTAACTGATAAAAACATGTGCAGTTAGGGAACAACAGGTCTATTTATATATATATATTAGGGCTGTCAAACGATTAATTTTCTTAATCGCGATTAATCGTGCGATTAATTATAATTAATCGCGATTAATCGCATCTTTGTATCGCATGTTTAAAATGCTATATTTTGCATTGCAAAGCATTTTTAATTAGATATTAATCATTATTACCAGTGTGTCGTGATTGGGAATCAAATTAATGCAAAGAAATGTACTTTGTGATCTTGAATTTTAGATTTATTTTCAATTCAATAGAAGTGCAATGTAGACAGGAGGTCACAAAATGTCTACAAAATGCATCTTGAATAGAAAATAAATGCACAATAATTGTAAACACTCCAGAACGCTCCAGAACCGATACTTCCGGCGGCGGCGCTGTGGAGCAGTCGAAACCCAAAATGACACAGCCGAAGAAGGCTGTATCTGAGCTAAAAACTTTGGCACTTCCATGTGAATAATGGCTTGGTATTGGAAACTGTGTATTGATAACGTGTATATCGCGTGAAGCCATTGGAGCCGACCTCCCAGTGGTTAGAGGACCCGCGCATCCGAGACTCTGAAGGAGTAATGAGTGACGAGTCTCGCGCTAACTAGCTGGCTGCTAGCTGGCCGCTAGCTACTTTTAGGTGATCGCTCGCCTCAAACTCGATACTTCGGTGATATTTTAATTCCGTTTTACACAAGGTGCAAACTACGGCTCTCGACTTATCCACTGTGACATTTGGGAAGTAAAACGAGCCATTTAAAAGCGTATTGCTGTCGTTCTCGCCTGCACAAGCAGGAGACAGGAAACCGAACTGCTTGACTACAAGTACGGGTGCGCGAAGGGACAAAATAGCGGCATGCGATTAACGCGATTAAAACAAAATAACGCGTTATGATCGGCGCGCTGACAGCCCTAATACAGTATATATATATATATATATATATATATATATATATATATATATATTGTATTAAAAATATTACTGGTAAAGGTCTGGAAGAGCTCCGAAATGAAATTGTCAAATCATATTTTAGTTGCTTTTTGTGAGTTGATATAAATGTGACTGATTGTGTTAGATGGGCATATGATATCCTCTCATATCGATCGGAAGTGCCCGAATTGAATCGAATCAAAATGTTGTGATATCAGCAAATATTGTATCGTATAGAATGGATAGATCGCATCGTGATGGAACTTGTGATTCCCACCTCTAGTACTACTTGATTCTTTCTGCTGAGTCACTACACAACTTGTTTCCCACAGTTTCCAGAGCATTGTCCCTGTCTCCAGCAGACAAGTCAAGGATGTCTGAATCTCGTAAGATAGTCCCCCAGCTGTCTCACCCCCCTGTCCCTTCACATACTCCTTATCTGTTTGCTGCTTTGTCTCACTGTCAGAGAACTGCAGTGGCCACTGCTGTGTATTTCCCTCCATGCTGCATGTTCATTAAAGACAACACAGAAAAAGAAAAAAGAAGACAACACAGAATCAGACGATAGCTGAATCGGTGTGATTTGTTTTATTCTCATCATATGCAAATTACCCCTATAGCCTATACTGTACATGTATGTCTCTATACTGTACATGTATGTCTCTATACTGTACATGTATCTATACTGTCTATACCTATACTGTACATGTATCTATACTGTCTATACCTATACCTATACTGTACATGTATCTATACTGTCTATACCTATACCTATACTGTACATGTATCTATACTGTCTATACCTATACCTATACTGTACATGTATCTATACTGTCTATACCTATACCTATACTGTACATGTATCTATACTGTCTATACCTATACCTATACTGTACATGTATCTATACTGTCTATACCTATACCTATACTGTACATGTATCTATACTGTCTATACCTATACCTATACTGTACATGTATCTATACTGTCTATACCTATACCTATACTGTACATGTATCTATACTGTCTATACCTATACTGTACATGTATCTATACTGTCTATACCTATACCTATACTGTACATGTATATATACTGTCTATACCTATACCTATACTGTACATGTATCTATACTGTCTATACCTATACCTATACTGTACATGTATCTATACTGTCTATACCTATACCTATACTGTACATGTATCTATACTGTCTATACCTATACCTATCTGTACATGTATCTATACTGTCTATACCTATACCTATACTGTACATGTATCTATACTGTCTATACCTATACCTATACTGTACATGTATATATACTGTCTATACCTATACCTATACTGTACATGTATCTATACTGTCTATACCTATACCTATACTGTACATGTATCTATACTGTCTATACCTATACCTATACTGTACATGTATCTATACTGTCTATACCTATACCTATACTGTACATGTATCTATACTGTCTATACCTATACCTATACTGTACATGTATCTATACTGTCTATACCTATACCTATACTGTACATGTATCTATACTGTCTATACCTATACCTATACTGTACATGTATGTCTCTTGGCTGACACTTCCTTCCTGTCAACTATCTTTTATAATGCAGCCAAAGAAGCTATAGACCAGGGGTGGGCAACTGGCGGCCCGCGCTGGAATTGCAAAAAAATACAAAAAATGACAGTGCACCTGAACGCAACATGCAAGATACCCGCTGAATAAGTTTCCAAATGTTCATGTCATTCTGGCCAATACTCCACTTCTGTTATAACATTCTACATTGAAGTAAAATGTTAAATAATGAACTCGTTGGTTTTTGATTTTTTTTCTAGCTTCAAGAGTGCATTTTTGTTCTTGTGTGACCCTCAACACAGGCTTTGAGAATCACGGGCCACTTACTGATACTTATGCTTAAATTAACCCACTCATATCCTGGTTTATTTCAAGAAAAACATTTTGGCTAGTGGAAATTCTAATTGGCTGGTAACTAAAATCTAGCAGCCATATTGGCAGGTGATCAAAAAAGTTAATTTCAAGCCCTGCAGGGAGAGTAGGTGGTGACATAGGAGTGAGTGAGAAAGGGATCAAATATTGGTGGTTAAGAAGACTTAATTTAAAATGAGTTATTCCTCTAAACCTGGCTTCAAATGCCCCAAATTTTTCACACCGGCGGCATTCGGCCCCCAGCCCTCAGCAAAATCTGGCCCTCTGGTAGCAAGGAATTTTTTTTGTGGCCCTCTCTATCATCAAAGTTGCCCATCCCTGCTATAGGCCAAAACAAAGGCTGCTCGATTATATCATTACCAGGTGGAGAGAATAGGATTGCTTATCCACTACCTTGACCATTTCCCCCCCAAGAGTAAGGAATGACTTGCATGTCCAGTAAAACATTATTATTATTATTATTATTATTATTATTATTATTATTATTATTATTATTATTATGATCAAGTTTTTCCCCCAATTGTACTAGGCCAAATCCCCGTCGCAATCGTTCGATCTGGGGAGAGTTGTAGACTAGCACATGCTTCTAGGGCTGTACCGAATATAATTTTTTTCTAATTTGAATATCCTATTGAGGTTTCCATGAATATTTGAATGTCTGCTGTGATGTCATCATGACTTACTATATTTATTGTTGATCCACAAAAAATTAATAAAGTGATTAACCGAAATACATAGTCTTTTTGTTAACTCTTAACTTTTTTAATTAATATAATTGCAGTGGAAATTGCACAGACTAATTACTAATTGCCCTAGACAGTGACTTAAAGCCCCACTCAGTAAGTTTTCCACTGCGCCCTCTGCGTGCATTAGTATCGTTAACGATATCGCCGTTCAAAGTCAACAAAACACAGCGCCAGAAGCTCTATGTACAGTACATGTTGTGACATCGGGTACTCACCACGTGATGAAATAATAATGCATAGTCCCGTGAAACATCATTTTCGTAGCAAATCCGAATCGAGTTACTTCCTTGTATTCATTCAGACAGCGCTTCCGCTGTACAGCGCATGCGCGCGTCCTGTTTTTTTTTCTTTTTTCTTGCTACGGGATGCTGGCAGCAAACTGCTTAGTCCCAGGGCTGGCCAATGGAGGGCGGTGTGGGATAAATAAAGACGAGGGTCTCCCTATTACAAGTCAATCTACCATGTCCTGTGACTAAAAAGCTCTTATATTAATGTCAAAAATGTCAAAAATCTTACTGATTGGGGCTTTAAGTGCCACATTACTGCCACCTACTGGATTGTTATATTAAATCACCCCCCTGCCGATCTGGGTTGGCACATGATTCCTCCGTGCAGTTGCCACCCGCTTCTTTTCACCTAACAGTGAGGATTTTCACTGGCAGGATGTAGCAGGTGGGAGGATCACGCTAATCCCCTCAGTTCCCCTCCACCCGAAAAGACGCCCTGACCGACCAGAAGAGGCACTGGTGCAGCGGCTAGGACCCATACCCTTAATCTGGCTTCCCACCCGCAGACACGGCCAATTGTGCCTATATGGATACCTGACCAAGCCGGAGCTAACATGGGGGCTTGAACCTGCGACCCGCATGTCGGTAGGCAGGGAATCTACTGGTGCACTACCCAGATGCCCACATCTACAGTAACAATTGAGAGTACATTTTCCAAACAGCCTCTCAAAACCCTGGACTTTTGCTGAACTGTTGACCCTAAACGCTGACACCCAGAGGAGAGGGCTGCGTACCTTCTTCCCCAGGCAGAGAGAAGTCGTCAGGGTCATCCTGAGCCTCCAGGCAGGTGGCAGGGACCCAGCCCTGGGCCTCGTCCGAGCTCACAAACCACCAGCCTGAGGGAGCACACATGCATGCCGCACACGCACACACACACACGCACGCACGCATATATATATATACATACATACATACATACATACATACATATATATATAAGAGATATACAGATACAAGTGAAAAATGGATAAGAGTGGATGCGCCTAACCACATGAATGCCCAGTCAATACAAGTTGTCCCCTAAAGAGACTAATACATAAATAAATAAGTAAATAAGTAATAAAACGAGAAGCAATTACCCAGGAGAAATGAACTGAACTTGCACAATCTTTTCCATTAATGCCCTGCTGGCGCTTAACCAGCAATCTTCTAGTCACAAGCCTGCTGTTCTAACCTTTAGCCAGCAGGGGTGTCAAACTCAATGAGTTCACAGGCCACATGGGGCCCAATGGGGTCTCAAGTGGGCCAGACAAAGAAAATCAATAATAGCCGATAAATAAAACCACTTCCAAATGTTCCTGTTTCATTTAGTGTAAAGAATTACATGAACAAGGTTTCACATGGGCTTATCTCAGCTACCATAGGACTATCATATCAACTCTAACGTAAGGCTACTGTCTGTAACTTTGCATTCCATTTGACAGCAACTGTGCAATTCTTCTGTAACGTATTATTCTAGGGTAATGAAAATATTTTACAATTTAATGATGAATACAGAAAACATGAATACTGGTAGGCTACTTCATATTTTAACCCATTGATTCCTGATGCAGCATTTGTGTGTGTATCCCTTTAAGACCGCGAACCACGGTTCGCAGTCTTAAAGGGATACACACCCAAATGAGGGATATACATGCAAATGCTGCATCAGGTATCAATGGGTTAACTTGCTCATGAAAGCGGATACCTCGTAGCCTTCACAAGCGCATCGACATTAGGTGTCAAATCCTGAGCTGAGGACTTCTCAGTGCAATTTTCACACTTTGCAAAGTAAATGATAAATGGACTGCCTTTATATAGCAGTTTTATCCAAAGCGCTTTACAATGTGCCTACATTCACCCATTCACACACCGAAGGCGACCAGCTGCCACGCAGGGTGCTGGCACAGCCAACGGGGGCAATTTGGGGTTCAGTGTTTTGCCCAAGGACACTTCGACATGCGGACTGGAAGAGCCGGGGATCGAACCACCGACCTTCTGGTTAGTGGACGACGAGCCACAGCCGCCCCACAGTCATCCCGTGGACAAGATTGGACCCTTTGGCGGGCCGGTTCTGCCCCCTGGGCCGTATGTTTGACACCCCCCCTTTAGGCAATGAGGCCATGAAAGTCTAAATATGATCTGGCAGACAGGTCTTACCTGACTCGTTCTTCTCGATCACCTCCACCACCTGACCCACATGCAGGCTGATCTCAGAGCTCTCCTGCTTCTCGTAGTCTGTGACTGCCACATACTGGTCCAAGGGCAGAGGGTCCACTGAGGTGGACTCTCCTGTTAGGGGAACACACCAAAGCAAAGGGACATGGAACTCTTCTCCCTGACTGCTCTTTATTTGGCCAGGCCATGGATGAAACCTCAATCATAAAGCCTCCACTTCTCATCTTCTCTCATTCATTAACAATCTTTTGGAATACTGTACTGTAGCTGTTCATGTGAGGATGAAAACAATTTCTATTAACTTGGAATTATAAGATTTCATCTGGCTTTGAGCTTTTACATTTCTGCAACTCATTGACTGAATACAATAAAACCTTTTAAAATTAAATGTGTAATATGCACTTAAATTAACTTTTCCAAAGATCTTTAGCCACAGGCTCTTAGAAAAAGCCTATTGGTAGAGCTACATTAAGCTACTTTTTTTGTATGAAATGTCAAACTAATTTCAATGTCACAATTTGTTCAACCTCTACTGAGTAAGAGGAGACAGTGAGAGGAGGCTTATCTAGAGTATGGAGATTCATCCAGGCAAGACACAGACAGGTGTCTTGCCTGGCAGGTGTGATTGGAGAGATGAAGTAGAAGAAAAGGTGAGCTGATATGAAGGAATGGAGGAAGGACTGAAGGGAGTAACCGGTAGGTGTTAGGAGAGTGGACAGGGTAGGGAATGGCAAAAGACAAAGGTGATGCCAATCAACATGGATGTGACTTCCAACAATGAAACAAGACCCACCACCAATGTTAGCACCAAGCCAGCTTGGGGGAAAAATTATTTCATAAGCAGAGGGCTCACAATACTAACTGATGCTGCTAATAACTGATAACTAAGGACTTCAACTTGCAGATTTCCCCAGATGTTAACACTAAAGGCTAATGTCCACCAGCTCCGGAACAGATGAGGTGCAACTCCGGTACGGCTGCTAACAGAAACACACTCATGTGATCTGTCAGACGTAGTATGCGGGATCCACCAGAACAGGTGCGTAATTTTTCTGTACCGCATGTATTGCCCATCTATTAACATGGGAGAGAGTCTGTTCCGGCAGTTTTACCGGATCCGCAATGCAGCTGTAACGCATCAGGTGTACATTGCCTGTAAGGCCTGTAAGGCAATGTCTGCTGCATTCATGTTCACTGAAAGCTTATCCAGAATAAGCACGGTAGGACAGAATTCACTCTAGATAGCATATCAGAATCATCATCATCATCATCATAACTAAAAGGGAGCATGTGGGCTCTGCAATTTTTGTCCCGTCCCGGAAGTGATGTCACTCACTGGAAGTGATGTCATCAGTGATGTCACTTTAGCAATTGTGATGCAAAATCCGTCCCTTTCTCACAAGAGAAGTGACTCAACTCCTGGTCCAGTCTCTTGTCATCTCCCGCCTGGACTACTGCAACGTGCTCCTGGCCGGCCTACCTGCCACCGACATCCGACCGCTTCAGCTCATTCAGAACGCTGCAGCCCGTCTGGTATTCAACCAACCCAAATTCTCTCATGTCACTCCCCTCTTCCAGGACCTCCACTGGCTTCCCATCTCGGCCCGCATCAAATTCAAGTCACTGGTACTGGCCTACAGGGCTGTACACCAGTCAGCTCCCCTGTACCTACAACCTATGGTCAGGTTCCAAACCTCTCAGCGCTCCCTTCGCTCCTCCACCAGTGCAGGTCGCCTCGCCCCTCCTTCGCTACGGGGGCTCAAAAGTCGCTCATCCCGATCTCGACTCTTCTCGTCCCTGGCACCTCAATGGTGGAACGAGCTTCCACCTTCGGTCAGGACAGCTGAATCACTGCCGATCTTTCGGAAAAGACTAAAGACACACCTTTTCAGGCTCCATCTGGGCCCTTCTTGATCTAACTTCGTTCTCTCTCTTTCAAAAAAAAAAAAAAAAACTAACCTAAACTTGTATCACTAACCTAAACTTGTACCACTGTTCCTTCAGAAGTTGTAGTTGTCATAGACTGTGCTCCATAGTTGATTGCTCTATTGCTGACAAAAATGTGTTATTGTAAGTCGCTTTGGATAAAAGCGTCTGCCAAATGACGTAATGTAATGTAATGTAATGTGATGTCATCAGTGATGCGAAGTTGTGACATCATCACTGATGTCATAAGAGCAAGTGAAGTCGCACAGCGGTTGAGCTGCAGGGCGGGCGAAGCAGCGCAGTGGCCGAGCTGCAGGGTCAACTCGGCGAGCTGCAGGGCGGGCGAACCCGCACAGCGGGCGAGCCTAGGAATCGAGCGCGCGAAGGGCACGAGATGCCTAGTGAATTGAGAATGACATACAGCACCTGCTGGCTGAAACTACATAGCAGCATGACTATTAAATGACATTATTGTGTGCCTTTGTGTGGAGGGCTGAGGGGTGAAGGGGACAGCATGCAGATCACTGAAGGAGCCAATGAACATGTGACTTCACCACAGGAGCAGAGCAGTCATCAAATGTGGCATCTGAAAATACTTTTTCTTTTACCTACTTAGATGCCAGAAGAGTTTGCTCAATGGGACACTACAAGGAGAACTGGAGAGTTAAGAAAACTACAGGAATGTATTTTTTTCTTCTGTTTTTTTTTCTCCCACTTTCTCCCCAATTGTACTTGCCCAATTCCCGGCCGTGCTGCCGATTTTGGGAGAGCTGTAGTCTAGCATATGCTTCCTCCGACACGTGCCAGCTGCTTCTTTTCACCTGACAGTGAGGGGGTTTCACCGGCAGGACGTAGCACGTGGGAGAATCACACTATTCCCCCCAATTCCCCTACTACCCCAAACGACCTGAGGAGGCGCTAGTGCAGCGACCCAGACTCACACCCCACAGGCTTCCCACCCGCAGACACGGCCAATTGTGCATGTAAGGAACGTCTGACCAAGCCGGAAGTACTGCTACCTCTACACTACCCAGACGCCCCCTGGTGGTAGGTGAGTGCGTTTACCTCTACACTACCCAGGCGCCCCTACAGGAATGTATTTGAAGCTAAGTGTAAGTGTGCCAATCTGAAGAATCCACATGCAGTAGATTCTATTTATCTGGCTCCTCCGGCAGGGTAAAATAGCGGTTGACTTGCTATGGACATCCTTCAGCGAGCAGCCAGGGAGAGTTGCCAATGAAAGTATTTCTCCCTTCAGAGCAGCTATGCCTCTGAGAAATGTTGGTATAAATAAAACTCCAATCTGTCTTATGTTATTGCTTGTTGCTGGCAACAACACCGCCAGGCTACATGACCCCACAATGGTGTTTGCTTCTAATTCAGCTACACAGTAAAACCTTATTTGCAGCCCTCTCTACTCTATCTAGCCCATCACTCTAGACTTGAATGCACACAAGAAATCCCCCACACTGGTTCTGAAGCTCACAGACTATACTCCCCCTCTCCCTACGGTACCAGAGCAAGCCCCTCAACAGAGCCACATCGCACCTGCCCAGGCCAGGGGAGGAGAGGAGAGGGGGATCAGGCCACTAGCAGACCGCGGGGGTCATACACACAGCATGAGCACGGCCAAGCATGACCGTCCGTTACTACCTCGCTGTAGGAAAGTAGTCGTCCTCTCCACAATCCCTGATGGAAAGGAAAATGAATGGAGAAGAAAATTGGGGGGGGGGGGGAAATGACATGGATGCAACTTAAGAATGTTAGAAGATAGAGAGAATAAGATAACAAGAAACAGTGATACAATGGCAAGATGCTTCCTTTGTTGCAAATAAGACTCAAAAGGGTGAGACTGCTCTCTGTGTATAAAGACAATTGAAATGCCTATATTCCACATAGGATTTGGCTGTCAAGACCATTTCGTATTCAAGAGGAAATCAGGCCTCTGATAGTATGTAAATGAGCTAAATGTTATATTGCAGTGGAATGTTCATTTAATACAACAGAGAATGTGTGCAATATGATGTCACCACTAGATGGTGATGATGTCATGTATTATAAACACCATAAATATATATTGTAGAGGATTGGCAGTAGCCTATTGCTAATGAAAATAAGTCAGACCTCAGTCAAATTGTGTTTACATATTTTGTATGATTTGTTTTAACATACATACACACACATAACACACATTTCTCTGGCTGACAATTCATTTGACAGTATCCAGCTCACCCATCCAGTACTACTGGTTGCACCTACCATTTGAAGATATAACAGCATAAGTTATTAACATACCTGAATTTATTTCTCTGCTTCACTTAAGACTTTAATTAAAAAAATACAAATAAGAATCACACGATAACAAATACAGTCTTCAGACAAAGACAGCTGTCTTACCTGATTTCTTCTTTCCAATGGGCTCCCTGTAAAACAGGAAATCATCACATTACCACCGGAAGATATCAAATCAATTAGCAGAGGTAAAGGAAATGTTCATGGACATTATGAATATTTCCAATTGGCTAACCATGACCATGTTTTAGCTAGTAGGACAATGTGATGTGTATCAACACTGACTGTACACTTATTTACTTATTTTATTTATTTATGAATTGCCTTAATATACAGTACAGTCACTTCCTACACCGATTATTCTAGCCAGGCACTTAAACTGATTGCAGCTCACATTGACCTTTCTCTGTCAGATGTATGTTACAGATGCATAGGACAAAACATAGGGCTGGGCATCTGGGTAGTGTAGAGCAGTGGTTCTCAAATGGGGGTCCGCGGACCCCCAGGGGTCCGTGGCACTTTGCCAGGGGGTCCGCGAAAAGTTTGCAAGTAATTTTTTTTTTTTTTTTTTTAATAAAAAAAAAAAATGCTACATGTTACTTATTCCTTCTCAAACTACTTCCTACATGGTGCTAGTCTATCAAAATATCTTGGCTGTCATTGATTGTGTTGCATAGTGGTTTTCTGTACTGTTGACAAATTGTGATATTGTAAGTCGCTTTGGACAAAACAAAAGTGTCTGCTAAATGACGTAATGTAAATGTAATGTAATAAAAAAAAATATATATATATATATATTTTTTTTTTATATCTTTTTGGCCAAAAGATATGGCATATTCATCTGATGCATCCGTCAGATTCCAGCCCTCACACCGCTCCCTAGATTCACCCCTCCACTAGTGCTGGATGCCTCGCCCCTCCACCACTACATGTAGTCAATAGTCGCGCGTCCCATTCGAGACATTTTTTCGTCCCTGGCACCGACATGGTGGAACGTACTCCCTCCCTCGGTCAAAAATATATATTTTTTTTTTTGCAAAATCTTCATAGTTCAACGAAAATAGTTTATGCTTTAAATCTAAAATGGTTCATGGATTACATTCTAATAACAAACCTATCAAATTAAAAGTCAATCACGTTACTGTGGAAACAATTAAGCTTAGCCCAAAATCACAAATCAGAATGAGGGGGTCCCCGGTATATTTTCTATCTTGTTAAGCTGCATTCACACCGACCTATTAAAGTTTGTCGCTGGCGTCGAGTTTACATACAAAGTCAATGCAAACGAGCGATTGAGCGTATATTCGCCTGGGAGAATAATCGCTGGGCGTCCGAGCGGCAGAGACAGAGCGACAGGGAGAAAATACGCTCATCGCTCAAGATGAAATATTCCAACTCGAGCGAAAATACGCTGGCATCAGTCGCTCGCTGTTCAATGCTGATTGGCTGCCGTGTGAGAGGAGTCAAGGATCACTCTGGCTTGGAACAAACCGCTGGTTTATTGTGTGGCAACAAACCGCATTGACAGGCTGACAGCTGACATGAAGTGAAGTCTGTACTACCGGTATGCAGCTCGCATTAGGAGCACGCTGATAGGCTTTAGCTTGTAAACAATGACGGTGGCTCGTAGTGGACAAACAGCATGACATTGCGTAACGTTATATCCCCCACATGTCCGTCATTTCGTGTGCCTGTTGATGAGCGATTTAAACAGAGCGACAGAGCGATTCCAAAGGGTTGACTTGAGCGACAGAGCGAAAAATAAATATCTCGGTGTGAACGCTCCTTAAGGGGTCCTTGGCTGAAAAACATTTGAGAACCTCTGGTGTAGAGGTCATAAGCACTCGCCTACCACCGCGGAGACCCGGGTTAAATTCCCGACAGCGGCACTTCCGCCTTGGTCAGACATTCCTACGGACACAATTGGCCGTGTCTGTGGTTGGGAAGCCAGTGGGGTATGAGTCCTGGTCGCTGCACTAGTGCCTCCTCTGGTCGGTCGGGGCGCCTGTTCACGGGGGGTGGGGAACTGGGGGAATAGCGTGATCCTGCCGGTGAAACGCCTCGCTTTGACCGGGACAGCATGGGGAATTTATAGTATTCTGTTACATCACCACACTGTTACATCATTTTAATTTGTCGGACTTTGATTAATTATAATAATGAAACTTAGTGCCCATGCTTCACCCTCATTTCAATCCGGGAGGGGTGGATGCTATCTGAAAACGCACTCTGGGCCGGAAATATGGCGGGGCTGGTTGGTCCTGTGTGAAAACAATTTCTGTGGCGAGGCTGCCGGCGTTGCAGGCCTTCTGAACGGCAATATTGGGCGATCTCTGTGTGAAAGTGTGTCTCTTTCTCTAGCCTTCTTTCTCTCCCTCTCTCTGTGGCCTGTGTGATAGCTGATCTCTGAAATTAAGTCTGATGTTAAATTCAATACAGCATTCTGCCTCGTCTGCTTTAGACATTAGCAGGACAAATAGTCCATCGGTCCACAGCAGCGGCTGATTCAACGTCCAGATGGCCAAAAAGTCACTGCTGGCTAAAGCTAAGCATTTAGCTTTCTCTTTCTCTCTGTGTCTCCCCCCTCTTTGCAATCTGAATACCCCCTTCACTTTATAGCCTCTGCTCTGCTTCCTCTTTCCAGCTCAAATCTTACCCTTCTCCTTAAACTCACTCTTCCATCTCCCTTGCCAACTGCTCCTTTCGTTTTCCTGCATCGACATGAATGCCCTGCGTCACATAAAGCATTGTTTGAATGGCAGAGCTGTTAATTGTCAAGGATCAAAATCACAATAAATCTTGACCCATAAGTGCAGGGGCGTATTTTCCACTGGGGACAGGGGGGGACATGTCCCCCCCACTTTTCAAAACCTAGATTCTGTCCCCCCCCACTTTTTAAACTGGTACCGAACTCAAAATTATGTTTTTTTTTTATCAGAGATCAGATGAGGTGGAGAAGGTGCCTGAAGACAGGGAGGTTTATACAGGGGCAAGCAGCAGATCCTGTGCCCCATAGCTACGCCGCAAGACTACAGGAAATGCTGTTTATTTGCATTCAACACACTGACCAACACACAGCCTCTCAGATGGGGTGACTTAACTGCACACCA
>NC_139623.1:121600146-121637646 GCF_964638095.1 Poromitra crassiceps
ATTTTAAATTAGCATTAGGATTAGACTGTTGTGATGTCATTATTCAGTTTTAACCATCAATAATTGTTCCTTTTCTCATTATTTCATTTCTCAGAGTAAATACTGTATATTTATTTCGAGATTTTTGTCAATTATTTGTGCTGTTATGGTTATAATTAGCCTAGTTACTCACTTCTACACTATCTTAGATTGTGTTACGTTTGCTGGGGACCCCACTTTGAAAACCACTGGCTTAGGCTAGAACTGTTGCGAGAAGGTTTCAGGATTTATCTCTATGCATTAGGCTGTGATTACTATTTATATAAATCTATTTATTCACATAGATTCATGATATATTATGGTATACAGCCTACCTGTGACATCAATGTTTTGATTCATCCTATGATGTCTCACACTCAGGTGTGCTTTCACAAGACAGGTGTTGTCCATTCAATCAGCTAACCTGTCTTTATAATGGCTGTCTTGCACTGTTTGTATGATACTTGACAAAGTCTATGGCCGAAACTGTTGTCAAATAGCGTTAAATTACACTTAATTGCATCTGGAACGAGAGTGTGTCTTCATGTGCACAGTGCTGCACTACTCATTTAGTTATCAACTTTGGAGCGTTATTTACCCCCCCTTGCCGACATCCTAGGTTGACATGCTTCATCCCAATCGATTCCTTATTTCTTCTACTTTCATATGATATAAAGATCACCACTCAAGCTTTAAAATTGAGCCCGATGTCAGCTATCGATTTACAGGCCAAATTCAGTTAAAAAATGTGTGAATTTAAGCTTCGCGGGTTTTAGTATAAGAAATTACAGGATGAAACTTCAATACGACAAAAATAGCGCTGCTCGGTGAACCATTTCCACGCCGAATTTAATAGAAGGTTCGGATAACTTGAAATCAATTGACTTACTTGAATATCCGTGCTGTCTGTAGGGGAAACGCTGCAGTCGAGACGTTGCAAATATTCCAGTTTTCTGACATTGCAAAAAGCCCGTATCGCGCAGCTCAAGTCTCCCCGCAACTCGAAACTCGTTTTGGTGGTAATCCAATATCAACGACTGTCTGGCTTGTGAACACTTACTGATTGATAAAAAAGTAAATAAAAATAAGAGGGAAATATGATATGCTGCTACTGTCTCAGTAAATCCTTCCTGTCAGGTCAAGCAGTGGATTTCACCTCCTTGATTCAGCGTGACCACAGACCAGGCAGTGGAACAACGTTGCCGATTTTCAGACGTATTCAGCATTGGACAATACAGAATGTCAATCAATGTCAAGCAATCGATCTATCAAACAACAACCAATTAGGGTTTCACCTGGTTTCACGGGCTAAGGGAGAGCTCCCCTCCTCCTCAATCTGATTCGTTGGAAAACACATCACTCTCACTGTTTTCTGTGAATTGCAAGTCTTTTTCAACCAATCTTATTTTTTCATTAGATAAATTACCAAATAAATCAAGCCCACAGGGCGGGTGTTTTTTAATCCCCTCCCCCATGCTGGGACCAGGGCCAGAGTGACTCGTCTGCATGGAGCTATATAATGAATGAAAAAATGAGCGTCTGCACATAAGAAAAAACACATTTGATTGATATTTTATTATAAAAAAAAATATGAAAAATGAAAAATATAAAAATAAAAATAAAAAATATTTTTTTTTAATATATATTTTTTTTTATATAAAATCCCCAATCTAATAGAGCAGGACCATCCTCCTATGCCTCACTGGAAAAACCTCCTCTGATATATATATATATATTTTTGTCATTTGTGTCATAACAAATAATATTTACATGTCTGATGTCAATACAGTTCAAAATAAAAGAATTGAGAGCGAGTTCTGCCTGAGATTGTGTTTTTTTACAAAAATGGCCTTTTCTGCTTTTTCTCTTCTCAGAGAGACCTTTTTGGTGAAAACAGGGTGTATATAAATGACTATAAGTAGAGTACAGAACATGCTAAAAGCTCACTTTTTTTTCCCCTGGTGAACCCAGAGACGTACAATTGAATACATTGAGGTATTGCAAATCACTTTGGTGCTAATAGATAATTTACTGTGGGTCTTGAAAGATGACCAACAATTATGAAAATCTTTGGCCTGTGCTAAATATTGGCAGTCCTAAACTGGCCATGAATGAGTTAATAGCGTTCTCATTTGGTTAGATTTGAGGTTTAAGAACTACTAGTTCAGATGTTTACCAACATATTGAATGTAGATTAATAGTTGCAGTTGGTTGTGGCAGTTCACTGCAAAATAGTAGGCCTACATATACTGTATATTTATTTTAGTTTTTATTTTATTTCTAAATCTTTGCACTTTTATTATTTATTTTCACTTATTTATTTATTTATTTTCAATTATATCTAAAATCCAAAGACATCCAATGTTAAAAAGAAAAGCCAGTGTCAATGTTCAATAAATGCATGATGTTCTCAATGTCAATGATGTCAATAATCGTGTTAAATAATCGTGATCTCAATATCAATCAAAATAATCGTGATTATGATTTTTGCCATAATCGAGCAGCCCTACCATACTGACCACAATACTGACCACCATGCCCATACTGACCACCATGCCCTGACTGACCACCACGCCCTGACTGACCACCACACCCTAACTGACCACAATGCCATAGCTGACCACAACGCCCATACTGACCACAACGCCCATACTGACCACAATGTCCATACTGACCACAACGTCCATACTGACCACCACACCCGTACTGACCACCACGCCCATACTGACCACCACGCCCTGACTGAACACCACGCCCTGACTGAACACCACGCCCTGACTGACCACCACGCCCTGACTGACCACCACGCCCTGACTGACGACAACACCCTGACTGACCACAATGCCCTGACTGACCACAATGAAACCACAGAGAAACTGGGGTCAGATATAACCTCTTCAGAGACATTCACTGCCTCTGAGTTAGGCCCTGCCCACTCCAGGGCAACTTCACAGCAGCCACATAAGTCATTCAGGTCAGGCCAGTCAGACCACATGCCAAAGCCAGGGGAATGACTGTCCAGCTTCCCGCTAGGTTTCGTCTTGAATCCCAGGAAGTTAGGATCTGACCCATGTGCCAGGGGGACCTTGCGTCTTTTTAGGTCTATGAACAGAGAAGCTCTGGTGAGCTCTCTAACATATTGGTCATCACTGTTCAACATATTTAAAAGATGGCTGAGCCTCCTAGCAAAATAAGTCAATTCAAAATTTGGAACGCCCAGTCCACCCTCCTGTTTACTGTGAAATATGATGTCACGTGTACAATGAGTATTTAGTCCAGTCCACTGCCTTACCAAATGCACAGTTCTATCATTCATTTCACATAGAGATTTACATGGAACATGTACATTGGAAAACAAGTGTTGAATCTTGGCCAGTGTTATTTGTCTGATTGCTTCTAGCTTCATGATGAGTGGCAGGGGGGATGCATCAATTAAATGGAGTCTGGTGGAGTACTCAGATGTGATGTCATCTACTTGATCTTTCCACTCACCTGCCACATTGAATTTGTGACCTAGATATGTATGTCTCGTGGCATGAATATAGTCTTAGTGGCTTATTATTTGTTGAGTTAAACTCAGGATCTTCCACATTCAACACTGCACCAGCTCAAAAAACTACACTTCCCAAGATGCAGCAGCAAAATGGCCGCTCATTACCAGATTGAGAGCACCTGAAGAGGACTGAAGGCTCTCAGTCATACATTCAAACAAACAGACAGCAACCAGAAGCACCAAGCTCTACTCAGAGTTTAATTCCAAAGACGCCAATGGTCGGTGAATATGTTTACATTCCTGTTGTTTTAAAATGCTGCTTAATTTATTTGTTAAATTGCTAAAGTTCAATTGGAAGGAACCATTGCATTGCAGCACTGATTTCATTTTTGTGTTTGCATCTTTGAATTCATATTGTGTTTTAGTTTAACCCTTTAAGCCCGACGGACCCGTATCCGGGTCCAACTGTGGTCAAGCCGACTTCACGCATTTGAAAAGTAGTTCAAATTGTAAAGTGGATTTTTTTTTTCAAATCCATCACACTTGGGAGGCCTGTCCCCCACTAAATCAGCCGTACAATTGTATTTTGTTCAAAGAATGGTTGTTTGTCAACGATTTTACCATTTTAGTCGAAATAGAATCAGCATATCATTATATGGGCTAAAATAAAAGAATCGTGACAGTAGATCCGAATCACAGCAGTTTACCCAGCCATGTTTGGTATTTTCTGAAAGCAGAGACTCTCCCCTTTCTAATGGTACGCAGTATACATTGCTCTGATCTATTTACGTCATCTCAGCCTCGCCGAAAGCACACAGTCAAACTTCAACATTTCACAGGCAACGTGTCAGATTTTGTGTTTATGCCTCAATATTGCCTCAAATCCGAACGGGATTGTCATCAAAAGCAACTGGTATCGTTTACTTACCGTTTCGTAGTCATTTGAGTCCATTTGAGTGATTATCGATCAGAATATCCTGGTCATATCGCCATTATTGGCGAGAGAGCTTGCTGAGCCTACATTTCATGCAGAGCCCTTTGCTTCCATCTGTTGGGTGTTTGGTGGTACTGCAGACATATTTTCACAATGGCATATTCTACAAAACATCGCGAGCTTTCCAACAAGGTCTCACACGTCTGTGTACGTCACTTCCTCACGGAGCTGAGTCCATGCGCCATGGCTGGTAATTTTCCACTGGCCCTCCACCATTGCGCATGGCGCATGCGCGCCCAGTGGTTAGAGCGTGTACTGCAGCTGTAGCTGTTTTTCTTCCGTCCTAGAGTTTGGTTCGAGTTGCTAATCAAATCTTACGATGTCCAAGAGGCAGCAGGAGAAATATAGCGTCTTAGAAGCCCTCAAAGAGATTCAGAGGGATAAAAGTGATGTTGAAAGAGGACTCAGAAGACACTTCCGACGAGGAAAAAAGGTTTTGGGTGGACGAACGGCGGTCTCCATTTCAGGAGTAAGTCATTTCTCTTACATTTTCAACATGGAGGGTAAACGCAGGTAAACACAGTTTACCCACCTCTTTGAAATAAGGCATGCAGTTTACTCGCCTATTTTCAGATCAACTGTATCAATGAGGAGCAAGAAGGTGGATAAACTTGGATAGTTTACCCACCTCTGTATTTACCACTATGCACCTGGTGATAGGGGCATGCTATGCTGTACATGACGATGGTTTTTGTTGCATTATTTGTGCTGTACAATAATGAAATAATAATAAAAAAAAAAAAAAATGTATAATAATAATAATAATAAACTATTTTTGCTAAAAAATTGTTATAGTGAATTGGAAGGATTTTGTAACCAAACCAGTGTTTTAGTCTGTGGATTGATTCTCATTTTCACAGTCAAGAAGATCCAGAGGATGAGGTCTGTGTTCTGCCTGGGAGAACTGCAGCCACTGCTGTCAGGCCCCCCCAGGCATGCAGCCTTCCACCTCCAGCTGAGGCATCTCCTCCTTCAAGGTTTGTGTATTGAGCAGTCTTATGTATGGATGTAGGTATTACTCTAAAGCCCTTTGAGCAGTCGTGAGACTCATTCAAAAACTCTTAGGAGAATTTGATGTGACTTTGAGGATGTGACTTTGATAAACAATAAAAAATAAATGCATATTGAGTCTTCAACATCTATCTTTGTTTCCACAGAGAGGATGATGGAGGAGACACGTTGGCTCTACCACCCACACCTCACACTGCCTCAAAGCCTGTGACACAAGGCACACATCCTTCCTCTCCTCCAAGGTTTGTGTTCAAGGTTTCTGATATTATCACAGATGACACTTATATAGCCTCAGACTGATGACATCATCCCTGATGACATCATCACTGAACTTACAATAGCTTTATCCTCAGACTGATGACATGATCACAGAACAATAGCTTCACCCAGGAAGGATGACATCAATGATGACATCATCACGGATGACATTGCTGATGACATCATCACTGGTACTTTGATAAATTGTTCTTTCCATAGAGAGGATGATGGAGACAAAGTGTCTGTGCCATCCAGACCTTGTAGAAGAAGCACAAGCTCTACTACTGCTTCAAGGCCTGTGACACGAGTCACACAGCCTTCCTCTCCTCCAGCTGGGCCGTCATCTCCAAGGTTTGTATATTGAGCTGACATTATCTTATGATTTTTATGATAATTTGATGTGACTTTTGAGTGTTTACTTTGATAAACCTTTGAGTATTCAACATCTTTCTGTGTTCCCATAGTGAGGAGGATGAAGAAGAGTTGCCACCCCGATCTCGCACGCCACCACCACCTCGAACGAGAAGGACAGGACCCACAAGATCAAGGACTGCCTCAAGGCCTGTGACACGAGTCACACAGCCTTCCTCTCCTCCAGCTGGGCCGTCATCTTCAAGGTTTGTATATTGAGCTGTCTATTGTGTGTGAATGTAGGAATGTAGGCATTATTCTAAAGCCCTTTGAGCAGTCGTGAGACAAATTCATGAGCTTTCGACTTTGAGTGTTACTTTGATAAACTGTGTGTGTTCTGTGTTCCCATAGTGAGGATGATGGAGAAGAGTTGTTGCCATCTTGCACACCACCACCACCTTGCACGAGAAGTACAGGACACACAAGATCAAGTACTGTCCTTGAATTTGAGGAATTGGATGTTGTAATCCTTGAAAGTATGTGAATTTGGAGAAAAATAAGAATTTGGTCCTTGAAAGTAATTGAAAAGTATTGAATTTGATATTTTGTAATAAATTACTCAATTTGGAGACAAAATGATCAATCTAGTTGTTGTTGTCAACTACTTGTTGTTGTTGTTGGTGGTGGTGTTTTTCAGTCTAGATGTGTTTTCATTAGTTATACTGTGCACAATGGTAGATTCTGATGATGCACAGGGTAACTGTCATATCCAGAGGCTGCATTGTGTGGCAGTAGCCTCCTGTTATGGATATAAGTTGTATTTTCCAGCCAGATTACATTGGAAATCATTTGGCACACTTTTGGGTACTGTAGGTACCCAAATGGCTAAAATTAGTGTCCGCCCAGTGCAATCTTTACTAAAACCTTTGTAGAAGCTATGTCCTTTGTGCAAATGCTTAGTTTTTTGCTACAGTTGTAGTCAAGGAGTTGCTGAATCTGCTCAGGGGCATCTTTTTGCATGGGATAATTGTAGGCATGGTGTTATCCACTGTCTAATCTAAAAAAAAATAGGCGAGGATAGAAAAATCACATTTCTCCTTTGGTTTATTACAATTTACTCAGGCATAATAACATCCACAATGTTGCTGACACTTGGAATGGATTATCTGAGGTCCCTAGATGCCCCTAGATGCCAAGAACATGCAAATTAACCTTATAGTTGTGGAGCAATTCTTGATTTACTTTGGGTATGTCTTTTTAGGCGTTTTTTCCGAAAATATGGCCTGGGCCTATAGGGTTAATAAGTTAAAAGCATAAGTTAAAAGTATAAATTACGAAAGAATAACACAAAGTTAAAAATGTTAAATTTATGTTTAAAACGCTACTAAAAATGTGGACATGAATGTACCATGTTAAAAAAGGTTTAA
The DNA here is from genome assembly GCF_964638095.1 of Poromitra crassiceps. Taxonomy (NCBI): domain Eukaryota; kingdom Metazoa; phylum Chordata; class Actinopteri; order Beryciformes; family Melamphaidae; genus Poromitra; species Poromitra crassiceps. The sequence goes on from NC_139623.1 coordinate 121,607,699, forward strand.
AAGACCTGGTGAAAAAGAGCCGATCTACAAGCTTGTAGATCAGCTATTTTTCCTTATTTTTCTTTATCCCATTTAACTAACACACACACACACACACACACACACACACACACACACACACACACACACACACACACACACACACACACACACACACACACAGCCCCTGGTGCAAGAGATGAGCCAGGGAATGGGATTACTCTCACAAAAAACTACACTTCCCAAGATGCAGCAGCAAAATGGCCGCTCATTACCAGATTGAGAACACCTGAAGAGGAATGACGGCTCTCAGTCATACATTCAAACAAACAGACAGCAACCAGAAGCACCAAGCTCTACTCAGAGTTTAATTCCAAAGACGCCAATGGTCGGTGAATATGTTTACATTCCTGTTGTTTTAAAATGCTGCTTAAATGTTTGATGCAATGCTGCTTAATTTATTTGTTAAATTGCTAAAGTTCAATTGGAAGGAACCATTGCATTGCAGCACTGATTTCATTTTTGTGTTTGCATCTTTGAATTCATATTGTGTTTTAGTTTAATAAGTTAAAAGCATAAGTTAAAAGTATAAATTATGAAAGAATAACACAAAGTTAAAAATGTTAAATTTATGTTTAAAACGCTACTAAAAATGTGGACATGAATGTACCATATTAAAAAAGGTTTAAAAGACCTGGTGAAAAAGAGCCGATCTACAAGCTTGTAGATCAGCTATTTTTCCTTATTTTTCTTTATCCCATTTAAATGGCTTGAATGGTTAATTCATTTAATGTTTAATTAAAATGTTGGCATTAATTAATTTGACATGAATTTACATTAATAATTTAATTTAAATGGTGACAATTTATTTTTTTGTCTAAAGGACATGTAATTGAAGATAGAACATTTATTGTTTGAAAATATTATTTGTAAAATGGCAATGTTGTTAACCTTATTTTCTCTGTGTCTTTGAAGGTTTTCAACCTGATTATCACCCAACCAATGAAGCCAACCAATCTTGAAACACAGTTGGAAAACAAAACTTGATTGAGTTGGAAATCTTGAGTTGTCCCGTGTGACCTTTGCAGTAAAACTAGAGAGAGACTTGACATTATTGATTGTAAATACAGGTAATGAATTTGATTTGGAATGGTACCAGCAGTTCCACCCGCTCCGCCTCTCATAAAAAACTGCACATTTGGAATATTTTACCTCTAAACCAGACCACTCCAAACAGGAGTCAGTTCTGGTGAGCATGGTGTTAATAACACCCTCTTGATGGGAGGATATGACGACATCGTCTGTGTACTGTACCTCTGAACGGGGTCACCGGATCTCACACACACACACACACACACACACACACACACACACACACACACACACACACATATATACAAACACATATATACATACATATACACACATATATATACACACACATGCCCTGACACTAAACACACACACACACACACACACACACACACATATATATATATATATATATAAAACACACACAGACACATATACAGACACACACATACACACACACACATATATATACACACACACACACACACACATACAAACACACACACATATATACACACACACATATACACAGACACACACACACATATACACTAACACTACTATTACTACTGCTTGAACCCCGTCAGGTCACCAGATCTCAACCAAACTTTGTGCACTTGTGCACATACCAACTCTGACTAAATGTGCAATTCAGTGTCTATATTATCTGACATACACCCCCCAAGTCACCGGGAGCTTGGACCCCGCATCGCCGCTTGCGGCTATATTTATTATTATAATAATTATAATAAATGGTAGCTGTATAAAGGGTTAGGTGATTTTGCTTTCTTGATCATGCGAGGAAGGAGTGAACATGGTAAGCAGTGAACATGTTTGTATTTAAAATAAAGTACACTAATAATAATAATAATAATAATAATAATAATAATAATAATAATAATAATAATAATAATAATAATAAATATAGCCGCAAGCGGCGATGCGGGTCCAAGCATCCGGTGACCTGGGGGATATATAAGACATAATAAACACCAAATAGTGCACATTTATTCAGAGTTGGTATGTGCACAAGTAAACAAACTTTGGTTGAGATCCGGTGACCTGATGGTTTCCAAGCAGTAGTAGTAGTAGTAGCAGTAGTAGTAATTGTAGTAGTAGTAGTGTTGGTAGTAGTGGGAGTGGTAGCAGTAGTAGCAGCAGTAGTTGTAATTGACCGGTTAATGAGTTGTGGGCAATTTAGTGTTGGGGTGTGTTTCATTAAAAGTTTAGAGATTTATCATTTCAAAACGGTTTAACATATCCAAAATCCTTTGATAACTTTAGGTCGGGGTAGTCCATAGATGACCCAGAAATAATTTAGTGTGATTTGGCCAAACGGTCTAGGAGGAGTTCGCAAAAGTAGGTTTTTGATCAAATTCAAAATGGCGGGAAATACACGAGAAAGAAATGGGCGTGGCCTAGTAGGTTAGATGCATGATGCTCCAGGGAAACCAGTAGATGTGGACATTTGATTCTACGGTTCATGGTTCAGAAGTTATGGACCAAAAAACTTGAAATTGGCTGTTATAGCGCCACCATCTGGTGGATTGGTGTAATTTTTTTCCTCTGAGTAGTGGGTGATGTCTTGAACCTGTGTGGAAAGTTTGGGTGATGGGGGGGCGTACGGTTTCTGAGATCCACACACTTTTAGGGCAGGAAAAGAACAAAAGCAAATACACAAAAGTTTAGACATTTATCATTTCAAAACAGTTTAAAATCCTTTCATAACTTTAGGTCGGGGTAGTCCATAGATGACCGAGAAAGAATTTTGTGTGATTTGGCCAAACGGTCTGGGAGGAGTTCGCAAAATTTATGCAAATGTAGGCAGACGCAAATTGGCTATATGGATAGATGTGTCTTGATCCAAGGAATCCCTGAGAAGTGAGATTTTTAATATAGCACTCACGGTTCAGAAGATATGGACCATAACGCGAAATGGTCTGTTATAGCGCCACCATCTGGCCGATATGGGTCATTTTTTGTTTCTGAGTAGTGAGTCACATTTCCAATCTATGTGCCCAGTCTGGCTACGCTGAGCATTACAGTTTCTGCTGTACATACAGTTTTAACGGAGAAGAAGAAGAAAAAATAATAATAATAATAATCAGAACAGATACAATAGGGATCCACGCACTTCGTTTTTCTTGGACCCCTAATAATAATACAACCAACGTGATTTCAATATGGCTCTGGGTTTCACATCAGTATTGTTCTATGCCTTGTTCATGTCAACTGCTTTCATATCAGAGCTCTGATGAGTTAGAGGAGGTGGTGTCTAAAAGGCATGTATTGAGTGATGTGTGTAGTTCTTCATAGATCTAGCCTCTTAATTTTGCACTCTAAATTGATGCATTTTACTTTAAAATGTAAAAACAAAAATCTTCCGGGGGGGGCATGCCGCCAGGCTCCCCTAGAGGGTCGGTGCTCCACATTTTATTGTGTCTCCCCCACTTGCAGAACCAGGTATTCACCCTTGCATAAGTGAAGCCATTAACGCACTACAGAAGAAAAAAAACGAACCACCACCCAAGCAATACCGATGATCTTGACTATAGAGTAGCGCAGGGATGACGCATTTTTGTAGGCCAACCCAGAGGTTATGCACTTCCGGGTTCCCTCATCTCAAAGTCAATGGGATTTCTGTATGGGGTTTTCGGTTGGATGCCTGAAATAAGGTCAGTGGTTAACAAAAGTTTATGAAACTGTGATCTTTGTGTTCAGCAAGATAATATTCACAAATGAACACTTTTATCATGAAGCATTTTCTGAAAATCTCGATTTTTAAAAATCGCACTAAAAGTGGTGTTCATGTATGAAGATTATCTTGCTGAACACAAAGATCGCAGTTTCATAAACTTTTCTTAACCACAGACCTTATTTCATAACCTGACGCTGCCAGAACTCAATACCGCCCCATCTGGCGGAGTCAGGTTACTTATTTCAGGCATCTAACCAAAATCCCCATACAAAAACCCCATTGACTTTGAGATGAGGGAACCAGGAAGTGCTAACATCCGGGTCTTACAGTAGAACTCATTCCTGCGGTACTCTGTTGAAGGGGAGCAGTGTGTGTGTGTGTGTGTGTGTGTGTGTGTGTGTGTGTGTGCGTGTGTGTGTGTGTGCGTGTGTGTGTGTGTGTGTGTGCGTGTGTGTGTGTGTGCATGTGTGTGTGTGTGTGTGTGTGTGTGTGTGTCAAGCACTGATGCACCAGCCCCAGCCAATGATCTGAAGGCTTGGTCTAACATCATTATTTTAATGAGTTTAGATCATTGGATCAAACGCTCACATCAAATAGCTTTGGGTGTGTCATGTTGAATAGGAATACAAAGCATGGCCACAGAGAGCAGGTTTTTGGGTTTGCATCAGTCTGGACCATTGTACAAGTGAGGCAAGATGGGGTGACGTCATAGACAGTGTAAAAAATATCACAGAGTCACCATGATGTCTCCCATTGTTTTGTGGACTTGGTTCTTGCTCAGCTCGCGCGAGACCAAGGGTTTCCCACAGAGCCGCCTGCTATTGGTCCATGATCAGCAAGCTGCGTGATCACTGGACAGGCGACCTGTTACGTCTAAAACATTGTATCATCTATTTTACTCTAAAAAGAATTATATAAAAATTCGCTCCCAATACAGTTGTCATGAAAGGTGAAATTACATGTAGCTGGCTATATAGACCAAAACCGTTTTTTGAACCAGGCTGTAAAAGTGTTTAATCCTGTTGTAAAGTCTGGCATTTTAACATTGGGGGTAAATGGGGAATGACTCTCCTTTGGAGCCAGCCCCAAGTGGCCATTCGAGGAACTACAGATTTGATCACTTCTGCATAGTCTTCATCTGCCGCCTGGGTGACATCTACCAAGGCTAGTAGAGGGATGGAGTCACTCTGGGCTCCTCTTCTTGGGGGCCTTTAAAATAAAAGCCAGCTGGTTTCTAAATGTGGAGCCAGCCGATGCCATAACTACAGACGTCTCAGAAGAATGATTTAAGTGAGTAATCGATCTCTCTTCTCATAATTGTCTCTCTCTCTTTCTATGTCTCTGGTGTAGTGCACTCCTCCCACTCCTCTCCTCTGTATACAGGCTCCTCTCCTTTCTTTCCATCTTCCTTAACTCCTCTCTTTCCAACCACTGGAGCTGAAAAATGAAGCCAATGCTAAAGTGCCAAACACTGCAGTCCCTCGAATGGCCACTTGAGACTGGCTGCAAAAGTGAGTCATTCACTATTGTCCAACTTTATAGAAAAAACATGTTTACAGCCTGGTTCAAAAAACGGTTTTGGTCTCTATAGCTAGTAAATTTGTATATAACTCACTAGTTTATACAGTCTGGGCTCTATCGTTGCATCTGCCTATAAACTGCGCCCAGCGCCGCGCAGATTAGTGGGCGTGGACCAGCCCACTCGATATTTTGGTGTCGGCGCTACAGGCGGCCTTAAGCATTACAACCACGCCTTTTAAGCGTAAAATTATGCACAGTCTGCTCATTGGAGAAGTGCAGTATACGAATCACAAGCTTGCCTTTTAAGCTCCAATTCCACGGAGCGATCCAGTCCGGTCAGAAAGCCAAGCGCTCTGATCTCCCCCCTCCCTTTCATCCCCGTCTGTCTCATATATTTTATTCCATATTATTATGCTTCTCAAACCAATCTGACTGCAGTTTAAATACTGCAAGCATGTAAATACGCTACACTATAGCAGGATCAAAGTGAATGTTCTAAACGCATCGGCTAGAAAAATATAGCCTATCTCTATGTCATGATGAGATTAGATTGGTGAAAGTTTGTCCAGAATGATATCGTTTTGCTACCTTTTTTTCTCCCCTGCTGCACAGGTAGGATGATGCATATAAATATAGCCTACATTTTCTAAAGTCATTGCATAAATGTGTTTTTATTGTAAAAGTAAATGTGAAGTAAGCCTAATCTTATTGGAGCGGAGCAGACATCACACGACATCACAGTAGAACCGTGTTACGGCTGTCTCTCATCTAAATCACGTTGTATCTGCAAGGGATATATATATACCACCTGGGGTACATATATGTTTCACATAGGGTTGTGTTTGGATGTCTATGTTTTATTTTGGCCAATATTGAAATGTTCGAGAATTGCATGTTGTGTGAACAGAAACATTATTTCTATCTACCACTTTAGGCAATTTAGGCTGATTTGGTTGATATTTATTCTCGAAATGTATTAGTCTCAATGCATGCTGGGAGATTTGAGGGAGTGAGAGAGAGAAAGAGGGGGAGAGAACAGTTTTTTTTCCATTTGTGCTGCGCAGGGAGTGAGAGAGAGGGAGGGGGAGAGAACTACGGTATGACAGGGGCTCAAAACTACGATATAACTACTTTTTTTCCATCGCGCGAGAGAGGGAGAGAGAGAGAGAGAGGGGGGGGGAGAGTGTGAGATGGCAGAGGAGAGCTGTGCATAAATACGCACAATAACCGCGGCGCACTGAATAAGGCCTGGTTTTGAAAAGCGCTAAGCGCTAAATTAACGCCAGGTGGGAAGATATCGTTAGGCCGGTATTTAACACTTTGAGTGCCACGGCCCTTGGGCAAAAGGTTGCTGTACTGTGCCACATAGGCCGCAATGCATTTTAATATAGCCATATAATTTTTTGTGTTCCTCTTATATGGACAACCAATAGCCTCAATGAAACTTTGAACCCTTGTGTTTCATTTTAAAAAAAAACTGTGTTTATAAACCGTTCCATTTTGGAAATACACCCCTCTGAAAAAGAGTGTTTTCGACCGAAAAGAGCATGCTGAAATTAGTTTCTGAGATAATCACATCTTTATGTTAGAAAGGCGACAGAATGAAAACATAGCCCAACATCGAGCCTGCTGCTGCCTGGGTGTGTGTGTACTGTCAATGGTTGTATGCTGTTAGTGCCCTGCGTGCCCCACCCCCCTCCTCCTCCTCCTCCGTGGTGGGAGGAGTCGAGTGTCTCTGCTGCGGTTTGCTCTGAGTTTGATCTGCACTGAAAAGTCCGCTGCCTGCATCCCCCATTCCCCCCGCTTTTTTACAGCGTGTCCTCGGCTCCCAGCTGAGAATAATGTAACTTTTCAGAAAGACGGTGGTGTCGCCGTGTCGGCAACTAAATCATATGGATGGACTATCGCAGCGGACACGGATGGGGCTCAATTGTGGCAGCAGATGACTGCTGTTCACAGGCACAGCTAACGTAACGTTATGCTTCAAGCATATCAATGGCGATTTCCGTTTCCTCATGACTTCTTCTCTCTTTTCTCCTGGCCTTTGTCTAATTGGGAGGGCACTGTCGCCACCTAAGGGTTCTGTAAAATAGGTTAGACACATTCAATAGCTCCCATATTGTAAGAGGCTTAGATCGACATCCCCCCGTCAAAATATGAATTTGGAGTTATTGAAGCCATATGGCGTCGCTGGCAGCCTACGGTAAATTTCTCCTGACGCCATTTGGCGTCGCTGGCACTCAATGTGTTAAGGCCGAAACGCCCATTCTGGCCTATTCTGGCACTGCGCCATGCCTCTTCGGCGTAAAGCGCATTTTGGGGCCTAAAACCATGTTGCTATCTTCCCGAGGCAGGCGCAAGGCACGTTTTTTTGCGTGTAATGCCAGTTTTTGCGCCTAAGGCCTGTGGGAGAATAGGGCCCTCTATGTCTGCAAAAAGAAGTCTGATTGTATAGAAGTCAATGGGAAAATGGCCCGTCTTCTGACTTGATTAATGACCTCAGTAAAACTCTCCTAATGAGTTTATGGTCTCAATCACTAGTTTCAAGTCTTCTTCAGGGCAGCATGATGTTCAATTTAGAGTAAAATAGATGATAAAGCAGACTATGTTTTGGGGCGTGAGTGATAAGTCGCCTGTCCAGTGAACGTGCACTTCACCGATAGTATCGAGTATTGATAAGCATAAGTATCAACACTAAAACATTTTAATTGATACAATAGTAATTTGCAATAGTATCAATACCAGCAGTACTTGCTCTTAATTCCCCTCTGTATTGTGTACTGTATCCCAATAAGCCAAAAGTGTTCTGATAGGCTGATGACTAGAGCAGGGGTAATCTGCCAAGTTTTGAATGAGTTTTATTGGGCCTAGATTATGGAGAAGCATGTCTCAGTCCGTCCATCTGTCATGCACCAACCCCCCCCCCCCCCCCCCACAACGCAGCCATAACGCATCTGATGTACATTGCCTGTAGTCTATGGTCTACTCTCCTTTCCTTCCCTCTCCTCATATCTTCTATTCACTTCTTCCTACTGTATATGACCTCCTGTCTATTTCCCTACTCTTCTCCTCCTCCATCCTCCTCTTCTCCTCATAACACTTCCTCCTTCTATGCAGACTCCTCCCCTCACGCCACCTCCCCTTCCTACTCTCCTCTGCCTATAACAACTCTACAACTCCAACTTTTGCCTCTCTCCTCCTCCCAAGACGCTCCTCTCTGCCAAGTAGATTTATAGACGGGTGATCATCCTTCTTCCACGGTGGCTGCTGTGTCTGTAGACCAGCCCTGCTGTCAGTCAGCCAACCAGCAGGCTGCATTAGCAGAGAGCCTAATCCAATTTGAATAAAGACAAACTCAAGGTCTTTTCTATATTCATCTCCCTTCTCTCTCTCCTCCCACTCCCACCACATGCTTGGGGTTTTGTATGAGGACTCAGAAGGTATGTGTCCTTGGCAACCATCTCCGAGGGAGGACAGAAGACTAGTGTGTGTGTGTGTGTGTGTGTGTGTGTGTGTGTGTGTGTGTGTGTGTGTGTGTGTGTGTGAGCGCAAGAGAGAGAGAGGGGGGGGCTAGCAGTCAGCAAGCATTCATGCAGATCGATGGCAGACAGGCCTTCGGTTCTTCCCGACATTTTGTGCATTTGTCATCAGACTCTTAGGCACTGGGTGACTATTTTGTAGATTTGTCTGTCTGTCTCTTAACCGCAATCATAAAACTGCCAAGCAGCCACTGAGGAATGAAAAGTATCCTCACATAAGACGTACACAAATATTAATTTCTAATAGGGATGCACTAATATGAAACGTTTGGCCGATATACCGATATCCGATATTAACATTGCTGTTGGACGATAACCTTACTGATATGTACCAATGTCCGATATGATCTGTATAAAAACAAGTTTCTATGATGAGCACATTTTTTACATACTGAAAAACACATGTAAACACTGCATTTGAATAATGTCTTTATTTCCAAAACATTTGGAAAAGCCCATAAATCATAGATTTACTGCATTGTTTCCTCTCAATATGAAAATATTAGCATTGCTGTTATTTTGCTCATCGGACAGATACCGATAGATTAAAAAAATGACTAAAATCGGCCGATACTGATGTGATTGCCGATATATCGTGCATCCCTCATTTCTAACTTGGAATACTCCTTGCTCTTACTTGATTTGTGCAGACTGAGTGGACGTGCAAATTACATTGTGTCCGGAGCGTTGTACTTTGCATTGCTATAATACTAACACTTTTGTTGGAAGTCTAGCTCCAAAAAAAGCTTTAGTCAGATTTTTAATGGGTAGTTTGACATTTAATGATAGGATTGCTCCAATAAAAGCTTCGCATTTATTTTTCATGAGGACATATACAGCATGTTAGAGCTGTTAAATGCCAGGGATGCTTATTAACGTGTGGCATATTAACATATTAAGAACTGTAGCGAGCTTTGTGAAAGTACCTAGCTGCAGGAGACAGTACTGCACGTAAAAATTGACGTTTAATCCATCCACATGCCTAGTTACAGAAAACACATATTATAGCAGGGGGACCTAGTGCTTAGAGTGCCTGTCCCATAACCATAAGGTCACATGTTCAATCCCCATCACAGCTATGTGTCCTGTCTGATTGTCCTTGAGCATGACACTGTATGCTCACTCAGTGTAAGTCACTCCTGATAAGAGCATTAGCATTAGCCATGTACATACCAAGACTGTGAATGTCATTCTGCTGTTGCTTTAAAAAATATGTGTTCATGGTGACTGGTAAAGATGTGTTCATGGTGACTGGTAAAATATGTGTTCATGGTGACTGGTAAAATATGTGTTCATGGTGACTGGTAAAAGATGTGTTCATGGTGACTGGTAAAATATGTGTTCATGGTGACTGGTAAAATAAATTATAGACTAAATGAAAAGAACTGTTTTGAAAATATGAAGCCAGAAAAAAAATGCACACCGAAAAGTCTTGACGAGTCTTGGACAAAATCTGATGGTTTTGTTTTTAGTGCAGCATGAGGTCATCATTAAAGCAACTGTGTTTTCCAGTAAGTAAAAGGAATAGGACTTCATTTCATGAGGTTAAAGCCCCCCTCCAGTCAGTTTTTCTACCTGTTTAACAGTTGGTGTTTTATTTCAAACATTCTCAAATCTCTCTATGAGAGCATGCCATCGTTGGCGTGGCATCGTTGGCAACTATGGCGTGCCATAGTTGCACGCCATCTGATTCTGTGCTATAGATACACAAAGAAGATACGCCCAGAAAAAAGAGCACAAGTTACGCCGGAAACAGTTTTCCTGTGTAACATTAGCTTAGCTGCAAGGAATAGCCACATTATGCTAACATCTCAGCAACCAGCCAATTATCGGCCTATCACCAATATATCTATCTATCTATCTATCTATCTATCTATCTATGTATCTATGTATCTGTCTGTCTGTCTGTCTGATCTATCTATCTATCTATCTATCTATCAATCTATCTATCTATCTACTGTATCTGTCTGTCTGTCTGTCTGTCTGCCTGTCTGTCTGTCTGTCTATGTGTGTGCGTGTTGGCTATTTCATTTTATTTATAATTAATTTTATATACCGGTAAGTTATAGACAGCATGTTGTGTATATTTGATCCCTTTGTTCTATTTGTGTTTTAGTATTTCTAGTTATTTAATTCCCAGTGAAGTTTACTGTTTCAGTGCACTGATGTCATTTTGGACAATAACGTTTGTTAAACTGTAAAATATGAAATATCTTAAAAATGACAAAACACACTGGAGAATCTCAGAAGCTCACCTCCAGCACCCAGACTTTCCCACCTCCAGTGACATGAACCAAAAAACCTCCCAGTAGCAAACTCTCCTCTCTAGCGCCACCGCTGGCCGTACAGGCACTCGGAGGCATACAGTATATCACAGGACTTATCGACTCAATGTCCTGCTGACTGAAGCAACTTCTGACCGCCCAGTGCCACCCATCAACGTGCGATGACAGAGAGGTTTCAACTAATGCCTCAGCTGACAGCTGTGGGTGTTGAGAACGTCCCCAGGGTCACAGTCTGCACCCACGTTACGCTCTGTCGCCCGTAACCTCCACTGACCTAAAGGTGCTGCTAACATTAATAACAACACCTTTGTAACCCAGACTTGTGTGTGTGTGTGTGTGTGAGTGTGAGTGTGAGTGTGAGTGTGAGTGTGAGTGTGAGTGTGTGTGTGTGTGTGTGTGTGTGTGTGTGTGTGTGTTGGGTCATGGTGGTCGTCGTAGTCCCTTAATGGCTTGGTTTTGGCACATAGTAACTGTCAGCACTGGGTATGACACTAATGTGTTGAGTGATATTTCCAAGAGACAACTGAGTATGCCTAGCTCAGTCCTCTAGAGAGCAGAGGTTCTCAAATGTTTTTCAGCCAAGGACCCCTTACAAGATAGAAAATATACCGGGGGACCCCCTCATTCTGATTTGTGATTTTGGGCTAAGCTTAATTGTTTCCACGGTAACGTGCTTGACTTTTAATTTGATAGGTTTGTTATTAGAATGTAATCCATGAACCATTTTAGATTTAAAGCATAAACTATTTTCGTTATAAATATAGATATATTTTTTTATTACATTACATTTACATTACGTCATTTAGCAGACGCTTTTGTTTTGTCCAAAGCGACTTACACCACAATTTGTCAACAGTACCGAAAACCACTATGCAACACAATCAATGACAGCCAAGATATTTTGATAGACTAGCACCATGTAGGAAGTAGTTTGAGAAGGAATAAGTAACATGTAGCATTTTATTTAATTTTTTTACCTGAAAACTTTTCGCGGACCAGCAGTGGTTCTCAAATGGGGGTCCGGGGACCACCAGGGGTCTGTGGCACTTTGCCAGGGGGTCCGCAAAAAGTTTTCAGGAAAATAAACATTAAAACTTTTTTTGTGTGTGTGCAAAAGCTTCATAGTTCAATGGAAATATTTTATGCTTTAAAATGGTTCATGGATTACATTCTAATCTAACAAACCTATCAATTTAAAAGTCAAGCACATTACAGTGGAAACAATTAAGCTTAGCCCAAAATCACAAATCAGAATGAGGGGGTCCCCAGTATATTTTCTATCTTGTAAGGGGTCCTTGGCTGAAAAACATTTGAGAACCTCTGCTCTAGAGCAGAGGTTCCCAAAGTGTTGATGACTGAGGGCCAATTTAGAGACCCAACATTGGGACTAAAAGGCATGCCAATCGTGAATTATGTGATAAATGTATGTTCATTTGTTCATCTGTAGATGCTTTAACACATGCACGCATGAGCGCACATGCACGCACGAGCGCACACACACACACGCGCGCGCGCGTGTGCGCACCTTAGGTCTTCTAGTCTTCTAGTTTCACTCTGGCTTTAAAACAGAGCCCACTGAAGCCTCTGAAAGACAGTAAACCTTGAATCGGACCAAATACCGTCTCATCGCGGGACACCAGAAATGTTCCCGAGGGCCACATTTTGATCTGCCGCTACATGCAGAATGGCAGGTGCCATGGCACTAGTCCGACACCTCACGAGTCCGAAAAATTACCCATTGGACAGATGTATCATTAGTCCAACAGCTCGTTAACCCAACAACGAAGATCTCACTAATCCGACTGCTCGTTAGTCTGAAAATAATGCGCTCTGACAGCAGCGCAAGTCGCTGTTCTCATTCAGTCTAGACTGAAGCCTACAAAACGGCAAATTTCTCAGCTGGTTTTCTCTTCTTTCTCTCCCTCCCCTTCTCTCTCTTATGAACATAATGTTTTTGATCATTCAGTAATTCCAGTAGGCTACTGCATGGCACTGCACTGCTAGGCTATAACCTATATAATAGCCTGATGACACGGATGTCTAATGATCCGACGTGCGTTATTATTCATATCCCCACACTGTACGACATAATATGGAAACGCACTCCAGTTAGAACAGGCTGGAAGGAAAAGGACGTTACGTCGTAGCCTATAGGCCTATTGTGTCTTTCGGAGCGCTGCCAAATTGTCAAGAATAATAGGCTAACATAATTTGCTGCTGCGACCTGTTTTAAACCACATGACGGATAGTGCAGCTACTGTAGGAGTTGCTTGTAATATACATGTATCTAAAAGAAATGTGTTTGTGCTCCTACAGCTTAATGACGATCTTAGTTGCTGAAAAATGCCTGCAATAGCCTAGGCTATACCTCATGTGTAATGCTCCCTGCATCACACAGCCTGCGCTTCATATCATCCTCACAAGCACAACCAATCTATTATCCATCTGACTGATCATGATCTTCAATAACAGTCATAGCAAATTATCAGAGTTCATTATTCAATTCAATTCAATTCAATTCAATTCAATTCAATTCAATTCAATTCAGTGTATTGTTGTCCACAATGTGGAAATTTGCCTTTGGCTTCACAGGTTTGCTTGCACACATGAAAAGTACAGTACACAGACACAGTACACAGCACAGGAAATGATAGGGTACATAATACAACATATAACAAGACAACAGGACAACAGCACAATACAGACAGCGATAACGGACATGGTTCTGATGTGGATGAGTCTGACGTTTATGAATTTAGCAGATTTATTGCATTTGGTATGAAAGATTTTTTGTAGATGTTCTTGGTTGCTGCATTATCAGAGTCATGTTACTCTCAAAGGCGGCAGCGGTACTAATAATGTTCCCTAAATGATCAATCACTGAAAAAAATCCTGTAGCCTACTATTGATTTCACTGTATATAGAAACTTGGAAACTGCATGGCTGCACTGGTCCCACTTCCACTTGGATGCGCGCGTGGAGCATGGACTTATTATAAGATGGACTGGGCATTGGTCCCGTTCAGTGAAGCCGCTGCATGTTAGATCGCCGCTCTGGCGGTTGAATCCAGTATTAGGTCACAAGGCCCGCCTCCCCATGTTAGTGGATGGGAAAATCACAACCGAAATAATCACAGTATACGTCAGATAATTTTTTTCCAAAGGTGGTTTGTATCATTTTAGATAGTCATTATCATGCTAATGCCTGTGCAAGTGGTCATTTTTCTGATGAGTTTGTTTTTAAGTAGTTATTTGACATATAAAAAGGGATAAAAATGGATGATTGCCAGTCTCAAGCCGTCATTGGCTGGACAGGCTCTTCACATTATAGATCTATCGTCATAGACAAGACACACGGCTTCATCGTTATCGCTGCCTGGAGGTCGGGGTGGCTCTGCTGGGTGTGTGGGGCCGGAAGATGGGCTCTTAGCCTGGGTAGTGCAGGCCTGGAGGTCGGGGTGGCTCATGGGTTGGCTGTGCTGGCTACCAGACATATCAATGGACCGCAATAAAATGAACATTGTTTTGAGAAAGGTGCGTGAGGAATTAACGTTGGTTGGGGACTGAAGTAAGTTCAGAAAATATGTGTTTTAGTTACTCCAGCTACGTTATAGGTACACAATGGTTTTAACATGCAGGCTAGCAATGGCGTTTATTCGCTTTTGCTAGTCAGCTGTTTTTCATTATTTATCGGCTTAATATTACTATAACTTAACAACCGATAACGATAGCTGGAATAACACAATAATAGACACATATTTTCAGAACTGACCAGGTTGTCCAACTGACAGGAAATGTGTTTTATAACGTTAACTCCCGTCCCGGGTATAAGATGAGGCCTAGTAGTACACAAGCACCGTTAGCTCATCGCTAACGGGTTAGCATCACATACAAACAGACGTTTTATTTTTTGTAGGCTATTAAAGCAACAAACGTTTTTATATGCATATCTGGGGGAAATGCTTTGACTGTTGGGAATGTTCGTTCTTCACAAGCTCCTCTCTTAGTAACGATAGACCAGGCAGCCTGGCTCACGCACTGGGCTAACATTAGGTTGGGCTGCCCTACACACACTGTACCGGGGGGGTACAACAACGTAGCCTCACGGTTAGATTTGTTAAACCAACATTTGCGCCAAAAGAAATGTAATCATAAAGTTAATCAAAATGCCACGGAAACATTAGGCTAATCAACACAGCTGTTCATCTGAGAATTTCCCCCCGTGAGAGGCTGAGAGCCAAGCAGCCCTGGCTCCTCTTCCGGGCTGAGAGGCTCCTCTTCCGGGCTGCTCTCAGAGCACGGGCTGAGAGCAGCCCGGAGGTCTGACTTGTCTGGCTGATACAACTCAATCTCCGACAACGGAGAACGTTACAGGCTGCACTATACCCACAACACTATACCAGCAAACAACGTTGCGTAAAGCGTCAAGGTTAGATTTGTAAAACCAACATTTGCTCTAAAAGGAATTAAATCATAAAGTTAATCAAAATGCCACGAAAACATTAGGCTAGCTTAGTCATGAGATGACATGACATGACATGACATGACATGACATGACATGGCATGGCATGGCAAATACTACTAGGGCCACAGATGCTCACTGTCACTGACGGCCCAGACATGGCCGACTCCCAATTATCGTGGGCGTGTGTGTCAGGGGTTTCATGCTGGAGGAGCTGTGTGTGTGTGCGTGCGCGTGTGATTGTGACGTGTACTTACTCCTTGGGTGGGTTGAGGTCTTCAGGTCTGGTCTCGAAAAACACTCTGACCTCCTCGCACTGGGAGATGTAGACCGGCAGCTGAATGAGGGCCTGTAGGCAGAGAAGACAGCAGAGAAGTTAGAGAAATACACAGGTTGACAAGTGCAATCAGCTCAACATGGACACAAGTTAAACACAGGTTAAAGACGGTCATCAGCACGTTTCGCCCATACAGAAGGCAAACTATTATTACCTCTGCCAAGGAGGTAAGGTTACAGTATGTATTTGGTGCAGTTAGATATTTAGTTAGTTTGTTTGTTTGTCAGCAGGATTATGGAAAAAACTACTGGCACGATTTGAATTTAACTTGGTGGAAGGGTGGGCCAAGGAAGAACCTGTACCATTTTGGAGTGGATCTGGATCAGACTCAAGCAAGCAATTGGCCTTGGAGGTGGTCTGCGCTCTCCATGTACCGTTCTAGTCAGACATTAGGAGCACTTTCAGAGAAAAAGATCTGTAAGTCCCAACCCTCTATCTTCCGACACAAAGATAATTGCTGTTACTGTGTACAAAAGACAAGCAGCAAATGACATACTGTACCTGCCAACACTTTCTCCCGCTGTGGTCCCGATTGGTAATTTCGCCCGCTAATCTCCAGATTTGTAGGATATGTGTCGTGGTACTGTGATAGCAAATTATTGATTGAGTGCTTATTGATTGATTGCTTATGAACTATGGCCCTTCTAAGATATATTTTGTGAACTATGTTCTTCATTATTGCAGAATATTCCTGTACAGGGAGAACATGTATCTTGCTTTGGGTGGGTAGACGTGGATTGTTTTGTCTTGTGAACATCAGAATGACTATTGACGTCATGGAAATGTACTGAGTTGGAGAGAGGTTGTATGAAGTGTAAAAGTACTGCCCTCCAGGGTGGGGGGCGGGTGCCATAGTTTCAGTATATGATGAGTTGTAACAATGACTCGTGGCTCTTGTCTGACAACGTGGTCAGGGAGACCCTCTGTGCACAGATGTTAATGTAGAATAAAACCTCCTAAATACACTTGATACACTCTCATTATTGATGGATCAGCAGGGCATTTCAGCAATTTTTCCATCACACTACCTGGCAACCCAACCCAGAGGCAGTGACAAGTGATGCATGGTGCGTAACTGCGTCTGTTGCACTTGATAATTTTTGTGATGTAAATTTTAGGTGCTCACTTCAGAGCACATCTTTTGTACATATTGGCCCCTATCTTTGCATCGGCGTAGAAACTACGCCGAGCGCCTGGCGCAGTGCTGATCAGTGGGCGTGGACCAGCGCACTTGATATCTTGGTGTTGGCGCTACACGCAGCCTAAAGCCTTACAACCACGCCTTTTAAGCGTACAATTATGCACCATCTGCTCATTGGATAAGTGCAATAAACGCTTGCCTTTTAAGCTCCAATTCCAGTGGTCCAGTAAAACCAGACAAAGCCAAGCGCTCTGATCCCCCCCCCCTCCCTTCATCCCGTCTGTCTGTCTCCATATATAGGCTATTATTCCATATTATTATTAGGGCTGTGCCGATTCACTTATCTCCCGATTCGATTCTATCACGATACTTGGGTGCCGATTCGATATATATTGCGATTCTTAAGTATTGCGATTCTACGATTATTGCGATTCGATATTACGATTTATTGCGATTTTTGTTTCTTTTTTTCTTTTCTTTTTTCAGTTTGTTTGCTTTTTTACACTAGATTAGAACATGGGAAAAGTTGAATCATACACTAGAGACTGTATATTATATATCATGAGTAGGGCTGGGCGATATAGTTAAAAACAGGGGCGGACTGGGATCATAATTCAGGCCGGGCATTAGATACCAAGCAGGCCAGGCCGATATGGGCCGACGCGCGTGAAATTTGGGCCGTTTGAAGCCCAATTTGGGCCGTTTGAAGCTCAATTTGGGTAGTTTGAAGTAGGGATGTTCATTTTGAAAATTTTCCAAAATCGATAATCGGTGAGAATTAACGATCAATTATCGATTATCGATTTTATTAATACTTAGAAAATTTTCAATATTTTCAATTTTTTTTTTTTTTTTTTTTTTTTTTTTTTTTAACAAAATGAATGCCTATGGCAGAAAATACGAAAGACAACGTGTTCTCCTCAATGAACTCTTTATTTCAATGTGTCTCCTCTCCAACACTGCTGTCCCCGGCGCATGCCGGTGTGAATTTCTCATGTTTAAAACAGTTTTGTTGGCACAAAGGCCCGTGCCCAGCCAGAAAACTAGAGACTATATGAAGCTCCACCTCACGTTAGTCGGCTGTGCAATGGAGTGGGGCGAGGAGGAACGATTTCCACCCAAACCTAGTCCAAAAAAAAAAAAAAAAAAAAAAAAAAAAAAAAAATTTAATAATTAAAAAATCGATCCAAATGCCACAGGATCGATTCCAATCCTTAACGATCGATTATCGATTTTCGATAATTGATGAACATCCCTAGTTTGAAGCCCAATTTGGGTCGTTTGAAGCCAGATTTGGGCTGTTTGAAGCCCAATTTGGGCCGTTTGAAGCCCAATTTGGGCCAAGTCCAATTTTACAATGAGATGCACCCACTTTAAACCTGAAGTGTAATTATTACTTCAGACTAACTAATGAAGTAATAAAACCACTAGTGAACCAGTAGGCGGCGCCTGGCCTGCTGTTCAGTGAGTGGCCTGACTGCGGGCACCCGAAAAAAAACAAAAAACAAACAAAAAAAATTTGCGATTATCGATTCTGCAATAAAAGATCGATTCAAAAAATCGTGACATTAAAAATCGCGATACTTAGGTGAATCGATTTTTTCTCCCACCCCTAATTATTATGCTTCTCAAACCAATCTAACTGCAGTTTAAATACTGCAAGCATGTAAATACGCTACACCATAGCAAGATCAAAGTGAAAAGAATGTTCTAAAGGCATCAGCTAGAAAAATATAGCCTATCCCTATATGATGAGATTAATTAGATTGGTGAAAGTTTGTCCAGAAAGATATCGTTTTCTCTCCCCTGCTGCAGGTAGGATGATGCACATAAATATACCCTACATTATGTAAAGTCATTGCATAAAGTGTTTTTATTGTAAAACTAAAATGTGAATTAGAGCCAATTTATTGGAGCGGACATCACAGTAGGACATAACAGTAGAAGCGCGTTACGCTGTCACTTATCTAAATCACGTTAAATCGACGAGGGATTTATATAGCCCCAATATGACATATATGTTTCACATAGGGTGGTGTTTTCATTTCGATGTTTTATTTGGTCCAATATTGAAATGTTCTACAATTGCAGGTTGTGTTACAATTACACATTATTTAGATCTACCTTTATATCTATTTCGGCTCATTTGGTTGCTATTTAGTAGCGAAATGGATTAGTCCAATGCATGCTGGGACATGCCAGGCAGTGAACTTACAACTTCTTTTTCCTATGGGACGTGTGTTGTGTCTGTCTGAGCGAGGGAGTCAGAGAGAGAGAGTCGTATTGTGCCTGTCAGACTGAGGAGAGAGGGAGAGAGTGACACAGAGAAGGGTGACAGAGGAGAGCCAGAGGGGAGCGCTCCACGCAACTGGCGCACTGAATATGCCTGGTTTTCAAAAGCGCAAAGCGCTAAATTTACGCCAGGTCGGAAGATATCATTAGGCCGATATTTAACGCCGAAATGCCCATTCTCGCCCATTCAGGGAGTGCGCCACGCCCATTCAGCGTAAAGCGCATTTACCAGCCTAAAGCCATGTTGATATCTTCCCGAGACAGGCGCAAGGCACGTTTTTTAGCGCCGAAGGCCCGTTTTAGCGCCGAAGGCCTGTGGGAGAATAGGGGCCATTGTATGTTTATTTTATTTACCCCAGAACATCTCCCTCTTTTTCACAGCCCAATGTTGGCAGGTATGAAATGATATTATATATTTTTTAGACATTCAAATTCCCATCCCACAATCTTCGTATACGCAAAAGTCAAAGTTACATTAAAAAGCATTAGGCTTGGGCCAATGTTGATAATAATTGAATAGCCTAAATGCCACAGCAAGGCAAGTTTATTTGTATAGTACATTTCATAAGAGGGATCAGCCAAGCAGCATTTTGGTAAACAAACCACATCACTGGGTGGCAACGTCAATGGAACCCTATGGAGCCTGAGCTTTGGGAGGCTTGAGTGTCTGACTCTAGCTGGCTGACTCTGTTTACATTTTAAAAACTGCGACAGTTCACACAACTTTAATATGACATGCATATATTATACATCAAACTCTTGAGCTACTTCTGCTGTCACTCAGAATGTAAAATGTAACGTAAAATATAAGCGATGTGATGTATAGTTTTTGAGATATTAATGTTTGTTTGGCACAACTCATACTAGTTAACTGCCGCGGGGTTCTGCATTTCTGGGTGGCAGTGACGTCACGCTGATTCGTCCTATACACAGGCAATTCAACGTGCTTTAAATAAAATGGATAAAAAGAAAAGAGCATAGAGAAAGAGGTCAAATATTACATATACATTTTTATATTTTATATATATATATATATATATATATATATATATATATATATATATATGAGAGGAGGTTTTTCCAATGAGGCATAGGAGGATGGTCCTCCTCTATTAGATTGGGGATTTTATATATAAAAAAATATTATAATTTTTTTTTTTTTTTTTCATTTTTCATTTTTCATTTTTTTTTAAATAATAAAATATCAATCAAATGTGTTTTTTCTTATGTGCAGACGCTCATTTTTTCATTCATTGAGTCATCGAGTCACTCTGGCCCTGGTCCCAGCCTGGAGTAGGTAGTTAAAAAAAACATTCGCCCTGTGGGCGTTTATTTATTTGGTAATTTATCTAATGAAAAAATATGATTGGTTGAAAAACACTTGCAATTCACAGAGAACACGTGAGAGTGATGTGTTTTCCAACCAATCAGATTGAGTTGGAGCGGAACACGCCCTTAGCCTGGTGAAACCTAATTGGTTGTTGGTTGGATAGATTGCTGATTGACATTGTATCGTCCACTGGTCTCTCACGCTGAATCAAGTAGGAAGTGAAATCCACTTGCTGCCTGTGATGACCTGACAGGAATGATTTACGACATTTACTGACGACAGTAGCAGCAAATTATATTTCCCCCTTATTTTTATTTACTTTTTATCAATCAGTAAGTGTTCACAAGCCAGACAGTTGTTGCATTGGATTACGACCCCAAACGAGTTTCGAGTTGCGGGAGCCTTGCGGTGCGCGATACTGGGATATTTGCAATGTCAGAAAACTGGAATATTTGCAACGTCTCGGCTGCAGCGGTTCCACTACAGACGGCATGGATATACAAGTAAGTCAATTGATTTCAAGTTATCCGGGCCTTCTATTAAATTCGGCGTGGAAATGGTTCACCGAGCAGCGCTATTTTTGTCGTATTGAAGTTTAATGCTGTAATTTTTTATAATAAAACCTGCAACCTTAAATTCCCACATTTTTTTACTGAATTTGGCCTGTAAATCGATGGCTGACAGCGAGCTCATTTTTAAAGCGTGAGTGGTGATCTTTATACCATATGAAAGTGGAATCGATTGGGACGAAGCATGTCAACCTAGCATGTCGGGAAGGGGGGGTAAATAATGCTCCAAAGTTGATGAACTGGAATGTAACTAAACGAGTATGTTGATATAGTGCAGGGGAAGGCACACTATCGTTCCAGATGCAATAAAGTGTAGTTTAACGCTATTTGACAACAGTTTCGGCCATAGACTTTGTCAAGTATCATACAAACAGTGCAAGACAGCCATTATAAAGACAGGTGGGCTGATTGAATGGACAACACCTGTCTTGTGAAAGCACACCTGAGTGTGATTACAATGACATCATAGGATCAGTCAGGCAGTAATAGGCTACATTTTCGGTACTGGCGCAGATTAATCAAAACATTGATGTCACAGGTAGGCTGTATACCATAATATATCATGAATCTATGTGAATAAATAGATTTATATAAATAGTAATCACAGCCTAATGCATAGAGATAAATCCTGAAACCTTCTCACAACAGTTCTAGCCTAAGCCAGTGGTTTTCAAAGTGGGGTCCCCAGCAAAAAGGGGGGATAATCTATTTTCACTATAATTCCATGCCATCCATAAGTAACACAATCTAAGATAGTGTAGAAGTGAGTAACTAGGCTAATTATAACCATAACAGCACAAATAATTGACAAAAATCTCGAAATAAATATACAGTATTTACTCTGAGAAATGAAATAATGAGAAAAGGAACAATTATTGATGGTTAAAACTGAATAATGACATCACAACAGTCTAATCCTAATGCTAATTTAAAATGAGATTTGGGCGTTTTGGGCAAAAGAGGAAAAAAAAACGCCCAAAGCCGCCGAAGCTACCTCCCCTGTTTCCAATCTCACCAGCCGCCACTGATATATATATATATATATATATATATATATTAGGGCTGTCAATCCATTAAAATATTTAATCGCGATTAATCACATGATTGTCCATAGTTAATCGCGATTAATCGCAAATTAATCGCAAATGTTTTTATCTGTTCTAAATCTACCTTAAACCGATATTTTTCAAGTTTGTAATACTCTTATCAACATGGGAGTAGATGAATATGCTTGCTTTATGCGGATATGTTTATTATTATTGGAACAATGACAAATACTGTCCAGAATATTCTTCAGAATAACCTCAAGGGTGTGCATACTGAACCATACTGTATAGTGAAGTAGAAGCATATAGGCTACTGTAGTAGGTTGCATAATTAGCCTACTGGTTCATCTGAACAAAACAAACTAAGCACAGCTTAGAATTGCATTTATAAATGTCTTTTGTTATAGCAGCAGTGTAGTAGGCTAGTGAAGACTACAGTAAATATCGGCAAATGAAGACTAATGCCTACCCCACACTACAGGATTTTCAAATCCTTGAAGATTATAAAAATCTTGAGAGCCCACACACTACAGGACAGAGAGAGCCGATTTTTTAACATTTCAATCTTGGGACAAACGCAACCCCACACACTACAAGATTATGCCGAAGATTCACCTTGGAAGCAGGGCTCGACGTTAACTTTTAAAATGCCTATTCAGTGTGCGCACCGGGTGTAGTAGTAGTAATAATGATAATAATAATAATAATAATAATAATAATAATAATAATAATAATAATAATATTATAATAATACATTTGTGTCATTTCGTTTTCTAAACAAATCTTATTTTTTGTTTTTATAATGCATTTGCACTGAAAGGATTTGTTTAACTAATATTTGCGCGGACAGCCGCGTCCATTCGGGGTGTAGGCCTACTGTGCACGGCCAGGCGAAAACCGTCTGCACAGGTGCCTTGTGGATATATGAGGGGTGGACTCACTTTTCCGTGCGGACACTCACCGATGCGGGAAGCATATGAGACCTAAGCGCTTGTTGTAGTCTACATGCTTTGCAGTATAGCATTAGTTTTCCGTCCCGTTCAAAGACGCACGGGTATTTCACCTCGATGACAATTTCCTTGTTCTTTGTTTCTGTGCGGGGCTGCGGGCGGACGCGGACCAGATTATTTTGCGAAAAACTGTAATGGAAACGCAGCTACTACTGGCTCTCTGCTCAAGATGCAATCGCCTGTCGGGTTGTAAATATCTAACATGTTAGATATGCCCGATTCACAATCGGGAAGAGGCAGTCTTCCCGATTGTGAATCTTTGAACCCCACACACTACAGGATCATTTGGGAAGATTATCTGCCCGACGCGCTTCAAATCGGGAGCACCCCCGAGAAAATCGGGAGGGGGGAATCTTGGCCATAATCTTGCAAATTATCCTGTAGTGTGGGGTAGGCATAAGGTCGCTTACTCATAAGCTGGTGGACTCGGTGCGATTCGGGGGGGGTGAAGTTGCAACATTGTTGCGATTTTCATTTGGTCTGGTCTATTGGACAGAATAGAGAAGGGAAATCTCTCTTCTCTTCAGCAGGCTTCTTGCCTGGCTGAGGGCTGACTGAACAATACAAGTCTGTCTTGATTTCATACATACATAACACTTTCCCCTCAACACGATCTGTCTCTAAATCAGACTTAATCTCCATTCCCCTTGTAAAGCAAACAATACAAGTTCCAGGCTCTAAACTTTTTAAAGCCGCACTCCTTAATGTTAGATCGCTGTCAAATAAATCTCTCCTCATCAGTGATCTGATTACCAGTTATAATCTGGATTTAATGTTCCTCACCGAAACCTGGCTCGATATGAATAACAGAGTGGCTGTTCTGTCCGAATCACCCCGCCTAATTATAGCTTCATTGACACTCCCAGAGCTGATAAGAGGGGGGGGGGGGGGGGGGGGTAGCGATTGTCTTTTCTGATATGTTTCAATGTAAGCAGGTAACATTTGGAGACTTCTCATCGTTCGAATACCTTGCTGCTATTCTGAAATGCTCAACTACTGTTTTACTGCTGAATATTTATAGACCACCAAAATACTCAGGCAGCTTTCTCGTTGAATTTGCTGATCTACTCTCCTTAATTTTCATGGAACATGACTGTATATCTATTGCTGGGGATTTCAATATTCATATTGATAACCCGAATGATAATTTTGCCAAAGAACTGAATATCTTACTCGACACTTTTGATCTGTCTCAACATGTTTCAGGGCCTACTCACAACCAAGGTCATACCCTGGATTTAGTTATTACTAGGGGCTTCAAGTCCTCTTCTGTGTTGACTATTGATGTTGCGTTGTCTGACCATCTTTGCATCTTTTTTGAAATGGAAATCTCCCCTGAGATCATTAATAGGTCACAAACCGTTAAAAGACGAGACATTAATGCAGGCACCAGCGCGCTGTTTATGGAGACATTTTCTTTATCTCCTCCCACATCAGCTTCTGTCAATGACATTCTCGATAACTTCAATTCAACAATCCTGAATGCTATTGATAGCGTGGCGCCTGTTAGGTTAAAAATGCTGTCTGGCAAGATTAACTCATTCATGGCCAAAGACGTCTTTAACGTCTTATCAGGAATGTGCCTCCCCGCGAAAGACGTGTTTGACGTGTTTTTGTTTTTATTAGTGCAGCGCGTAGTTCAAAGACTTCCGCAGCCTGTGACATGGTATCAGGTCCCTGGCCTCAAAGACAAGCCGACAACACGTGAACAAACAACTACCGCAGCTGTTGTTTTGAAATCGAGCAGGAGGAAAGAACAGAAAACGGAGAAACGCGCTTCCTTGTTGCAGAGAGGAGAAACGCCATTGAAACGCCCCTCGGCGCGCTGCACGAGCTGGTCGCCTTGCTGCAGGGCAGAGCGAACATGGATGAGTTGTTCGCGGTAGTCAAACCCGTGACCAACATGATTGATCCTGGTCCCAGACCCTGTTCCTGTGTGCCAGCCCGAAAGAGATGAGACGGAGTCACACGCAGCGGGTCGGTCATGGAGGGGCGAAGCAGAAGGAGTCCAGGCAGTGAGAGGCAATGATAAATCCAATGGGAGAAAGTAATCCAGAGATGTGTTGATCAGCGGAGGAATGAGGAAATGATCGATCAGTTTGACGGGTAATCCAGAGGGTGGTGAGGACGTGTTGAATAGCCGAGGGGAAAACGGGAACGATCAAACAGCAGGGAGGATAGGACAGGGAGACATGGACGAGGACGGGTGGACCAGAACAAAACAAAATAAACACACGAACAGCTAACAATAACGAAAAGTAAGGACGCGGGCAGAAGCGGCAGTCACAGCAGCAGACGCCAGCAGTACTCAGACCTGGAAACAACGTAACGAAGATAAAAGGGGGATTGTGTGTGTGTGTGTGTGTGTGTGTGTGTGTGTCTGTCTGTCTGTCTGTCTGTCTGTGTGTCTGTCTGCACACTCACTCACACTGAGTAAACTGTATTGTTGAATGTAAAAAAAGCACTTCATGTATATATATATATATATTTTTTTTTTTTTTTTTTTTTGTCATTTGTGTCATAACGAATAATATTTACATGTCTGATGTCAATACAGTTCAAAATAAAAGAATTGAGAGCGAGTTCTGCCTGAGATTGTGTCCTTTACAAAAATGGCCTTTTCCCCTGTTTCTCTTCTCAGAGAGACCTTTTTGGTGAAAACAGGGTGTATATAAATGGCTATAAGTAGAGTACAGAACATGCTAAAAGCTCACTTTTTTTTTCCTGGTGAACCCAGAGACATACATCTTCATTTTTAGGTATTGCAAATCACTTTGGTGCTAATAGATAATTTACTGTGGGTCTTGAAAGATGACCAACAATTATGAAAATATTTGGCCTGAGCTAAATATTGGCAGTCCTAAACTGGCCATGAATGAGTTAAAGCACCCTTCTGCATCCGTTAGATGCAAAAAGAAAGATTGCAGGAAAGCTCAGCGTAAATGGCGGAAAACTAATCTTCATATTCACTATGATATTTACAAAGAAAGCCTTCACTCCTACAACCTCGAGCTGAAAAGGTTGAGACAACCTTTCTTTTCCGATATCATTAACAAAAATGTGAACAATGCACGCACTCTATTTGCCACAGTTGATAGACTGACTAACCCGCCTCTCTGTGTAGCACCTGAGTTTCTCTCTACTGTCAAATGTAATGAGTTTGCTGCCTTTTTTACTGACAAAATTATTAATATCAGGCAGGCTATTAGTGGCTCCACACCAAGAAATGCTGTGACATCATCCTACCCGCAGATCCCTAGCTCGATAAATTTGTCCCAGTTCAGCGTTATCGACCACGACATCTTAGAGGAAACTGTGCAAGGCCTTAACCCATTGATACCTGATGCAGCATTTGCGTGTATATCCCTCATTTGTGTGTGTATCCCTTTAAGACCGCGAACCGTGTTCACGCAGTTCGCGGTCTTAAAGGGATACACACACAAATGCTGCATCACGTATCAATGGGTTAAATCATCTTCGTGCTGTCTCGATACCCTTCCAACAAGCTTTTTTAAAAGCGTTTATAACTGTCTGTCATCGGACCTATTGCAAATAGTTAATAGCTCCCTTTTGACCGGCACTTTTCCTGAGTCCCTGAAAACTGCAGTTATTAAACCCCTACTAAAAAAGCGTAGCCTTGATGCATCGGTAATCAGTAACTACAGACCAATATCTAATCTCCCCTTTATAGCCTAAATAATTGAAAAGGTTGTTTACCTACAACTCAATAGATTCCTAACCTCAAATGATCTCCTAGATAAACTCCAATCAGGCTTTCGCCCCCATCACAGCACTGAAACCGCGCTTACTAAAGTCATAAATGACATTAGAATGAACTCAGACTCAGGCAAAAATTTGATTCTAGTGCTACTGGATCTTAGCGCTGCATTTGACACTGTTGACCACTCAATTTTATTGGACAGACTGGAAAACTGGGTTGGGCTATTGGGTACGGTCCTCCAGTGGTTCAGGTCCTATCTTCAAGACAGGAAGTACTTTGTCTCCATTGGCAATTACACATCTGACCTAACTAGGATGACTTGTGGGATGCCTCAAGGATCCATTATGGGGCCCGTTCAACCTTTATATGCTCGCTCTAGGCCTAATTATGCAAAAAAACAAAGTAGCCTATCATAACTACGCAGACGACACTCAGTTGTACAGTATATAACTCTTTCCTCAGCTGACTATGCTCCCATATAATCATTGTGCCAGTGCATTGATCAAATAAATAACTGGATGTGCCAGAATTTCCTACAGCTAAACAAAGACAAAACAGAGGTGATCGTCTTTGGTCCCAAAGAACAAAGGCTTAAAATCACTGCACGCCTTGAGTCTCGATCCCTGAAGCCTAAGGATCAAGTCAAAAATCTTCGCGTTATTATTGATTCCGATCTCAACTTTAACTCCCACATTAAGTCAATCAGAAAATCAGCTTTTTATCATCTTAAAAATATAGCAAGAATTAGGGGCTACATGTCCAGGCAGGATCTAGAAAAACTAATTCACGCCTTCATCTATAGTAGGTTAGACTACTGCAATAGCCTTTTCTCTGGTCTCTCCAAAAAAGAACTTAGGCAACTTCAGCTCATTCAGAATGCTGCTGCTAGAGTTCTAACGAAGACTAAGAAAGCTGATCATATCACTCCAGTTCTTAAGTCCTTACACTGGTTGCCAGTGTGTCATAGAATAGATTTTAAAATACTGTTATTAGTCTATAAATCACTTAATGGCCTAGGCCCAAAATACATAGCTGAATTGCTCCCACGCTACGAACCGTCTAGACCTCTTAGGTCAGCAGGGTCCAGCTTATTAACTCATTCACTGCCAATATCTGACTGGCATTTTTGGCACAGGCCAAGTATTTCCATAATGTTTGGTCATCTTTCAAGACCCACAGTAAATTCTGTACTAGGACTACAGTGATGTCCAATACCTCGAAATGAAGATCTAAGTCTCTACTTTCACCCCCAAAAAGAAAGTTAGCTTTTAGCATGTTCTGTACTCTACTTATAACCCTTTTTATACACCCCATGTTCACCAAAAAAGCCTGTCTGGGAAGAGAAAAGGGAGAAAAAAGCATTTTTGTAAAAGGGCACAATCTCAGGCATAACTCACTCTCAATTCTTTTATTTTGAACTGTATTGACATCAGACATGTAAATATTATTCGTTAGGACACAAATGACAAAAAAATATATATATATATATATATATATATACACATGAAGTGCTTTTTTTTTTACATTCAACAATACAGTTTACTCGGTGTGAGTGTGCAGACAGACAGACAGACAGACAGACAGACACACCGACAGACAGACAGACAGACAGACAGACACACACACACACACACACACACACACACACACACACACACACGATCCCCCTTTTAGATTTCTAACCCAACATAGGATAAGCAATAACCACGCCCTGTGGCGCTGGGATTGGCCAGGAGCAACACTGGAGGGCACGCAGCCCAGCGATTTCATGAACCAACTGAAGAGCTCTTGAGAAGGACAGCGGGCTGCTGTGAGTGCCTTCTGCCCGCTGCTGCCTAGCTGTTCCTGTGTTTATTTTTGATTTGTTCTGGTACACCCGTCCTCGTCCATGTCTCCCTGTCATATCAACTCTGCTATTTGATCGTTCCCGTTTTCCCCTCGGCTATTCAACACGTCCTCACCGCCCTCGCAAACTGATCGATCATTTCCTCATTCCTCCGATGATCAAACACATCTCTTGATTACTTTCTCCCGTTTTCTCCTGGCTGGCACAGAGGAAGGCGACTCAAGCTCGTGCAGCGCGCCGAGGGCGTTTCAATGGCGTTTCTCCTGTCTGCACAAGGAAGCGTTACCCGTTCTCTGCTTTTCCTCTTGCTCAATTTCAAAACAATAGCTGCGGTATGTGTTTGATCGCGTGCTGTCGGCTACCCTTTGAAGGCAGGGACCTGTGTCTGTGTCACAGGCTGGGCAAGTGTTTGCTGCAGGTGCTGCACCAATAAAAACAAAAACACGTCAAACACGTCCTTGGCGGGGAAGGCCATTGCTGATATTCAGTCAATTCAGTCTTTGGCGGTGAATGAGTTAACTGTCCCTGGGGGATGGTTCCGTAATACGGATATACTCACAAGAGGGAGAGGTGATGCGTCAGGAGGGACGCACGCGTAAGGGGAGCTTAAAAGAGGACACCGTACGCAGACCTGAGTTTTATGTGTGTAGTCATGTTTCTTATATAGTATGTCGGGGGACTAAATATAGATAAATTGATTTATTCTATTATGCAAACCCAATGAGTCCTCTATAGGTTTTTAGCTCTTTTTGCAACTGCTGCGCCTGTTGCTTAATGCACTTTTTATACTCTTTTTTAAAGTTTTGTTGTGATGCTTTTAAATGTCAATTTTATTCTCTTCTTTTATTCTTTTATTTTCCTGTCAACCATTTTATGTGAAGCACTTTGAATTGCCTCTGTGTATGAAATGTGCTATACAAATAAACTTGACTTGACAAGTGAATCCGCAAAACACAAACCATGGGGCAACACCACCTGTCTGCTCTCTCCCCTGCTCTGCTCTCTCCCCTGGTCCTATACGCTCAGATCCCTCTCCCCTGCTCTGCTCTCTCCCCTGGTCCTATACGCTCAGATCCCTCTC
>NC_139623.1:121640146-121702646 GCF_964638095.1 Poromitra crassiceps
AATGAACAAGGCTCATTCAGGCTTAGTTTTATAAATTTTACCGGCTGCTGCACATCACAGCACAGGCTAAATGATGCGACATAAATACACATTATATAAAGTCATTGAATAAATGTGTTTTTATTGAAAAAGTGGCGTCAAGTAAGCAAGTCTTGTTGCAGCGGATATCACAGTGTGCAACCATGTTACGTTACATGTTACAAACTACCCATTTCCCTATTCACGTTGTATTTGCGAGGGGTATATATACACCCACCGGTGGATGTGTGTTTCTCTTAGGGTTTCAATTTTATTTTATTTTGTCCAATATTAAAATATTCCTGAATTGCATTTTGTGTTACAAATAAGTATTATTTTTATCTAACTTTTTAGCCAGATTTGATGGTTTTCTTGTCAAAAGTTAGCCGCCTCAAAGCCTTCTGGGTAATATCCAAACAATAGAGAGGCAAAGTGACCGCCTACTCCCTGCTTCAGCACTGTACCAGAGATTTTCATCTGCCATTTATTTTCCCATACACATTTCGTAAAATGCTTATAAAAAGTTTTACTGGTTCAAACTAGAGTTGCTCCGATCGATCGGCACGTGATCGGAATCGGCCGATTTGGCCTTTTTCGGCTTTGATCGGAGTTATCAAAAGTGCCGATCAAACAAGGCCGATCAGAATGACACAAATCTGCAAGAACTACTACCAGAGACGTTTCAATATAGAGATAGTGCACTCCCAGGCTGCCAAGTAGTATTCTTCCGGTCTCCTAAAGGGCAGCTTGTGATTGGCTGTCTCTCCGTGTCATGAAGCTTCATTGGCTCCCAAGTTTCCTTAGGGGGCGTGGTGGTAGTGGCGAAAAAGTGTTTGGAAGTTGCACTCTCTCTATAGCGAAAGCAGCTTGGGCGAGAACAAACAGGACAGCAGCTAACATGGTGTCGCCTGTCTGGCAATTTTACAACTTGTTGGAGAAGGACAACAAATTTGCCGTTTGCATTGTGTGCTCAAAGGAGATACCGCGTGGAGGAACGCAGCAGAAGAGTTTCAACACTACGAACCTCATAAGACATTTGAAGGTTTCCCACGTCAAGGAATTTGAGGAGTTTACAAAGTTGGCGAGCGCTAAGGCAGCGAAAGAGCGGCAGCAACCTAAACGCCACTCACTCAGCTAACTGTAACAGAGACATTGAAACGACAGCAACCCTACAGCAACGACAGCAAGAAACGAAAATAAATAAATGCAAAGCTAATGGAATTCATATGTCTTGATCAGCAGCCGCTGTCTGTTGCGGAAGACCTCGGGTTCAAACGCCTCATGTCCTGCTTGGATCCACGTTACACGCTGCCAGGACGTAAATATTTAACTGACGTTTGCCTGCCGGAATTATACCAAATTGTGTACAAGCACATCGAGAGCCTTATGAAAGACAACACCACGTCAATCAGCTTCACGACTGACATTTGGAGTTCGAGTGTCTGTCCTATGTCCATGCTGAGCCTAACTGCGCAGTTTATTGATGAAAAGTTCGACCTGAACAAAGTTGTACTTCACTCACAAGAGTTTTCTGGGTCACACACCGCGGAGGCTATTGCTGCAGCTTTCACAGACATGTTCCAAGCTGTGTTGGTGCACATGTTGTGTACATCATAGTATTATATTTTTTGTTTTATAAGACTGTATTTATTTTTCCACAGGAAAGCTACAGTATACAGTCTACTCTGTAATAAATAATAATAAAACGGTTGTCAATTCATGATACTTTCTCATCTCCTAATTTTAATACTTAATATACAATGTCGATGTTGTTAAGAATAATTAAATATATGAATAATGCGACACAATAAATAGAAGGCTTGAATTGATGGATTTGGTGATCGGTGATCGGCCATATCGGGATCGGCAGATACTGCTTCCAGTGATCGGTGATCGGTGATCGGCCTCAAAAAAGCTGATCGGAGCATCTCTAGTTCAAACCAAACGGTACAGATATATTTAGAAACAGGGGAGATCGCATAACATCTCACTGGGACCAAAACGTAAAAAAATGTGTGTTTAACTCATTGAGTGCCAATGACGACAATCGTCGTCAATTCAAATAGTAACGTAGAGTGCCAATGATGACGATTGTCGTCAATTGCGTTTTTTGACGGTGGGACGTGGATCAAAGCCTGATGCATCTCCTGTGAAAGTATGGGGGATGTCGAATGTGTAGAAGCTATTTTACGGACCCATTAGGTGGCGACAGTATTCTCCAGATTAGAGAAAGGTGAGGAAAAACAGCAGAAGAAGCCCCGTGATGAAACGGAAACCGATGCTGGAGCCAGAGCCGTATAGATTGCTCTGGCTGGAGCTAACGTTAGCTGCGAACAGCAGTCAATCCGCTCCCACAACTGAGCCCCTCTGTCTCTGCTGCATAGTTTCTCCACACGATTAGCCGCCAGAAAAGCAGCACCCGACGCCGAAGGGCCAAACCATTCTCAGCAGTCCGGTTTGGCTTTTCGGTGTCGCGCTGGGAGCCGGCGCACAAAAACGGAGCGCTCCGAAAATAGACGCTGGGTGCGTGTTAGGCTGTGTGTTAGTGTGGGGATGAGTTTCTCCAAGCTCCGCCGGCATGCAGGCTGTGTGTTGGTGTGGGGGTGAGTTTCTCCCAGCTCTGGCATGCAAGCTGTGTGTTGGTGGGGATGAGTTTATCCCAGCTCCATGCAGAGATTCGTCGCCTGACACACGCAGCAGAGCGAGCAGAGCCACCAGAGACACTCCCAGGAGGAGGAGTTTGCAGTTGAGGGGGGTGGGGGTGCTGTTTTATTGAAGGAAATTACTGTTCAGATGTTTCAGGTCAGAAAATATTAGCTTCAGAGTCAGTGATTTGCTTGAAATGCTTCATTTCACAAAAGGCTCATTATCTCAGCTTCTAGTCTGAAACGTCTGTTTTTGGTGAAATCAACCTATCTTCTCCGGCTGATAACTAAAGAACGGAAAATGATATCAATAAACTTTTTTTTGCTGATGATACAATAGAGTCTCATCGTTCTTTGTGCGTGTTCGGTGTTTACATAGTAATATCACACAATATTCTGTGGGCCTCGAGAAATCACTGAAAACGCTCTGAAAGGGCTGGCACTGGGAGCATCCATTTTCCAAAAGTGGCTGGCACTCAATGAGTTAAAGAAAATGTTTTTTTAATGTTTTTTTTCAGTTTTGGTTGGAGTGAAATGTTCTATGGTCTCTCCCGATTATAGCGTTAGCTGAACCGTTTGGCGCTAGCTGGCTTTAACTGAAACTACACATGCGCGAGCAGGAAATGCACAGAGCTCTGCCATTGGTTCTGAAATTTGCCCGCCCCACAAAAGCTCATCCTATCCAAATGTGGAGTGGGCGGATTCGAAAGCCTGAAAACTCCCCGCCCTTTTTTGAAAAACTGACAAAATCTGACTGTCTGGCTCTCCCTGTTGAGTATCTCTTTTAACAGGTAAGCATAATGTGTTACAAGCAACACTACTATATTGTTGAAGACCACTTTGAACTGAACATGTTACAGGCTTGTTACTTTTCATTCTCCATTGAGGACATTTGTGATGTAATGTTTTCTGAAATATAGAAGTTGCAACTTTTTTTCCACTGATGGACATGAATTTATACAACAGGATCTTAACCAACAGAGAGGTGGAAAAGAGACACAAGCCTCTCCCCCCCAACCCCCCATGAAACTAATAGCATCATATACCGTATACCGGGGTCTAATGTCAGGAAGGTATGAAGGTATGAAAAAACAGATACTGCCCAAGCCTAGTTCCTCGAATGGCCAGTTGAGGCTGGCTGCAAAAGTGAGTCAGGCCCCGCCCCAACTCCCATTTTAAAATGCCCGTCTTTAAAGTGTAAATAAACATAACAGCCTTGTTAAAAAAAACTGTTTCGGTCTGTATAGCTGATTTCACTCATTGACAACTTACTGTACGGGGGGGGTGAATTTTTATAAAACACCCGTTTAGAGGAAAATAGATGATAGAAAAGACTGTTTTGGGTGTGATTGACAGGTCGCCTGTCCAGCGATCATGCAGCTCGCTGATCACGGACCCATAGCAGGTGGCACCGCGGCTCTGTGGGAAACGCCCGGTCTCACGCCGTCTCGCGCGCGCTGTGTGAAAACCAAGATGTCAGCAGCCAAAACGTCAAACTCCAGGCTTCAGAATGGGAGATCACAAACCAATGGGTGAACAAACAAAGTCACTCCGTCCATCTCTTTTGACAGTCTATGGTGTGCACATGTTTGTTGACCCCTGTGTGTTGCCTTTTTTATGACCAGCAAATCTCCCTTTTAAAGGTCCCAATTTGTGCAGCTGTAACCTCTTAAAAACGTGTGTCTCTGGTCCATAAAACATGATTCTGGATTAATTTGTCGAAAATATAGCAACCCCGTTTGTCGTGACGGAGTTGTCCCTTCCTCGTCCCAAAAACGGTCTGTTTCTATAATATATTCAGAACTAACAGTTCCCATTGGCCGCTGGGAGCCTGGGGCGGGCTCTCCCTCATCAGATTAGCGTCTGTGGACCAGCACGCTAGGTTGTGTCTACAACTAACGCTATCGTTAACTTAACGTTGCTACGCTAAAGAGGACATCTCAAAATGCCTAGACTTACCGAATGCACCTCCGCAGTTGCTGGATCACGTACAGTTGGCGTCGCTCCAGCTAGAAGTGTTAATTTTGTGGCTATAGACAAAATGGTGCAGGTAGCTTGTGAGAGAGAGACCCGCGCAGTATGCGTGAGGAAGCTTGTGACGTCCCAATTCCCCTCTGGGCAAACGAAGCGTTTGGGGGTGTGGCTTGGAGGAGACTGCAGGGGGAAGCTGGATAGGGACAAATCCAACTGTGGCAGTTCTGAGCTTGTGACCAGTCATTACAGGGAGGGCTGACAGCAGTATATATGCATTTACAAGTAAAAACAGCTTTTGCACGGAATGGGACCTTTAAGCTAAATTCACAGCAAGAGGTTCTAAAGCTCACCGGCTGATTTAAATGTCGCTTTTACCGGTGACCTCCAGCCGTCGCCGCCGTCACCGCAGGCCTGGAGCCCAGAACAGCACGCTACGCCTGGGGGTCAGAGTGGGTCCTGATGGCCATCTTCTCCCTGGATTTATGCCCCTCCCCCTGTCAGCCTGCAGCCCGTCCACTCATTACTATTCTCCCCAGGGAGCAGACGGCAGGGAGGCTCGGGGTGCATTACAGCAAATGGACTTTATGGGTGTTCTTTACAGCGGGTAGCATTAAGGTAATTGTGTGTGTGTGTGTGTGTGTGTGTGTGTGTGTGTGTGTGTGATGTGTGTGATGTGTGTGTGTGTGTGTGTGTGTGTGTGTGTGTGTGTGTGTGTGTGTGTGTGTGTGATCCGTGTGTGTGTGTGTGTGTGTGTGTGTGTGTGTGTGATGCGTGTGTGTGTGTGTGTGTGTGTGTGATAGAGTAAAAATAAATCATAAAAAATAGGTCTATTGGTGCACTCCCATAAGGTACAGTACAATGTACAATGTGACGGCACACAATAACAAAGCACATGAAAGCACATACAGTATTATGCAAACAATAGGGGTTTCTGAGGCCTGACAAACACCAACAAAGGAAGTTTAAAGGAGGTTTAAGCTTTTACACTATGTTGTATATATCTACTACCTCAAGGCATTGCCCTCCTTCTTCTCCAAAAAACATGCATATTTTAAATAGAGGTAGGAATTACCAGAAGCGCCACGATACGATATATCACGCTACTTAGGTCACGATACAATATTGTTGTGATTTTAAAAATATTGTGATTATGATTTATTACCTTTTTTTAACTGCAAATGATGTCGCCAAAGGAAAAAAAAAAACATTCTCAACATCTGTTTTATCTAATAAGATAAAGTTTCCAGTCTGTTCATCTCACTTCAATCATTTTTATTGCAGGAAAATGGGATTGTCAAGCAGACAGACTGACCGACACTGTCATAAAAACCTGTCATAAATGCCAATTTCTAGATGTGTATGTCTGTTTGACAACTGCACAACAGCCTCTACTGAGAGCATTAGAGAAGCGTGGCAGAGGGAACTTGGCATTGACTTATCTGACATTATATGGGACAGAAGTCTGTCTGTGATACAATACTGCTCAGTTAATAGTAGACACCAACTGATCCAATTCAAAGTCACTCACCGTCTTCACTATTCTAAGCAGAAGTTTCACAAGATCAAGTTCAAGTAGTTTATTGTCATATGTATAATACAATGTATAAATACAATGAAATTATTTATGCTCTGAGCACCCAGATTTACCCATCTGTCTCACCACTGTGTAACATGTGTCATGTATCGGAGGGCACTCTGTCTCACGCTTTCTGGTTCTGCCCTTTACTGACCGGATTCTGGGCCAAAGTATTTAACTGGTACTCTAAGGCAGTGGTTCCCAACCACCGGGCCGTGGACCGGTACCGGGCCGCAATGCATTTGGTACCGTGCCGCGAGCCCGGTCAAAAAAAGAAAAAATAATTACAAATTTTTTTTTTTACAAACTACAAACATAAATAAACGTCAACTTGAAACTATGTTTCAACTACCACACAGCCTATAATATTATAGCCTATGTTTATAAAAAAAATATATATATATATATATATATATATATATATATATATATATATATTATTATAAAAATTGACAACCGGTCCGCAACTTTTTTTTCCCCATCTATCTACCGGTCCTTGGCACAAAAAAGGTTGAGAACCCCTGCTCTAAGGCCTACAAAATAACCCTTCAGCCGGAGGCAGAACTCACATCGTCCTCTTTGGACTTCCCTACAGCTGTGCAACAATCGCTGCCAAGAAACTCATTCTGCAGGATTGGAAGTCCCCCTCTCCACCCTCTTTTCCTGAGGACCAACCTGAGGACCAACTCACCTAAGAGATTTCTAGTTGTTTGGGACCCGTTTCTGGTCTACCTCGACGAGGTTAGAGGCGGCGGGTGATTCGCACGGTTGGTCTCCCATCCTTGTGCAGGATCCCATGCATAACATGTATTTATTTTTTATTATTTTTTTATTTACAAGCACCTTCACCATGCTGTAATATCAGAGTGTGTGTGTGTGTGTGTGTGTGTGTGTGTGTGTGTGTGTGTGTGTGTGTGTGTGTGTGTGTGTGTGTGTGTGTGTGTGTGTTTTTGTTTTGTTTTTATGTTCCTGTCTGAGCTTGTTTGTTTTTGTGTGTTGGTGTTATACGAAAAATAGAGAAAAGATAACTACATTCTAAAGCCGCATATTATCATTGTTCTTGTAAAAAATGAAAAATATGATAGTACTCTGCCCTGCAATAAAAAATATTCTTACACACATAAATGTGTTTGTGTGTGTGTGTGTGTGTGTGTGTGTGTGTGTGTGTGTGTGTGTGTGTGTGTGTGTGTGTGTGTACGTGTGTGTGTGTGTGTGTGTGTGTGTGTGTGTGTACGTGTGTGTGTGTGTGTGTGTGTGTGTGTGTACATAAAGAGCTAATCAATTTCAGTAAAAAACAATAAATAAATAAATAAAAGTGTCTGCTCGCATAAAGTATCTTCGAGAAAGAGTGCTCATTTATGAATAATTTGGCTGTCATTCCAAGATATTATGATATATACCGTTTGAAGCCTTTTTTAAGATAAATAAATAAATAAATAAATAAATAAATAAATAAATAAATAAATAAATAAATAAGTTGTTAGGATGAGAATAAATAACACTATGACATAATAATACAGTTTGGCTTCCTTTGTTTACAAAATAGGTATCTTTATGAGGATAAAATCATCTGTGTTTTTGAACATTGACTGATTACAGTAAACACAGCTGTTTGAAGGAAGTCCTTCACTGCAGCTAAGTTGCATGACCTGACTGATCCAAGCTCAGCACTCCCAGTTTTCTCCCCCCCCCCCCCCCGACTTGAACAATAACATATGATTTCACAAGCGGGGGAATTCCACACAAGTCAGGTTGAGGCTTCAGCTGTGCGACAGAAGAGCTGACACAGCTTTTCTCTGGAGAAAAATAACCATAATGGCTTTCCGCTTTCACCTTGTCAAGCTGACTGCCTGCGTATGGACTGGAGGTGGTTGAAACTCATCATCACCCAGGCAGGCCTTTGAAGCTCAGGGTGAGGGGAGTTGATAAGAATAAGGAGATGGGGTGAGGGAGGAAGGGTTGATCTGACCCCAGAGTGGCCAGTTGACCTGCCAATCAACTGGATGTCTTTCCCTAAGTGATGTAGTAGTGTCATTTAAGTCAAAAAATGTGTTATTGTGACTATACTATTGTCACAATAACACATTTTTTGACTTAAATGACGACAGCGACCAAATTTGATTGAATTTGGTTGTGCTTGCCTGGTAGACCAGGTGCATTGAAGGGTAAACATGAATGATCTCTTTTAATTCTTTATATGGAACGATTTGCTTATCTCACAATATGATTCAATACGGAATATGGGCTTCACGATTCGATACAACTCCAATACAATGTAATAAATAAATAGAAAGGATAAATGACAACAAAGTGTATCAGTGGCTTTATCATGCTTCTAAGACTAATATAAATTCTATATGAATTCAGAGGTGGATGAGTCCTGACAGCTATCACCCTGTGGCTAATGTGTGTGTACCTATGTCAATCAAAGGCCATTATTAAACTCTATAAATCGACACCAAAACATTACTCAAATTAAATGAGAACACCCGTTCAGTCTTCCTCACAATATAATTCCACAACTGTGACTGAATCAGGTCCCACTGACTCCGATTGAGTGGCAAAACTATTCCTTCTCATAAACATCCACACCACACAGACACAAGACGCCCCACCCCTCACACCCCCTATTTTTCCACACAGACACAAATCCACAACACGCCCCACCCCTCACCCCCACACCCCAAACACACCCTATTTTTCACATAAGTGGAAAGAGATGTTGCCTCTTCCAGCTGTACATTCCTTTACCCCCAAATGACCCTCTTGATGAAGCACAGGCGTACATTGGCGGCCCCCCGTGGTCCTCACCACTGTTTACTAAACATAAACAGTCTTCACTAACTGGCAACAGGCCTGATGAGATCTGTGGGTTTCTTTATTTTGATCATGTCGGGGAGGGGGGGTGGTAGACTAGCACATGGTTCCTCTGATACATGTGCAGTCGCCAGCCGCTTCTTTTCACCGGACAGCGAGGAGTTTCACAGGCAGGGCGCAGGATTACGCCATTCCCCTCAGTTCCCCTCCCCCTGAACAGGCGCCCCAACCGACCAGAGGCGCTAGTGCAGCCACCAGCACTCAAACCCC
Organism: Poromitra crassiceps; assembly: GCF_964638095.1. Taxonomy (NCBI): domain Eukaryota; kingdom Metazoa; phylum Chordata; class Actinopteri; order Beryciformes; family Melamphaidae; genus Poromitra; species Poromitra crassiceps. The sequence continues at coordinate 121,649,447 of NC_139623.1, forward strand.
ACCAGCTTCCCACCCGCAGACACAGCCAATTGCATCTGTAGGAACGTACTGACCAAGCCGGAAATACTGCTGCAGGGAATTGAAGCCAGTTGCTTTACCTGTACACCAGCCAGATGCCCCCCTGTTGTTTCCACATCAGAAGTGACTTACTTTGCAATGACACTCATTTGTACCGTGATGGGTTAACAAGGCTTTTTCTGCGGGTAGTTTTAGATAAGAACAGCTGCTCCGTGACAAAAATACATCAATAAACACATGAGAAATAGAGTCGAATAATGCAAGAAGGCTTGACTGAGGACCGAGGTCAGAACTACCTTACAAAAACATGCTCAAATCCCAGAAACAAGGTGTGGTTCAGACAAGCCTTTTAAAAGCATCTACAGCCCATGCTACAGCATGGGTTGTAGATGTGCTGACTGGAGCAAGCTCAGCGCCAGCTAGCTCTCTGCCTTTGGCCAGGATCCCTGACGAGCAGATAGTTCAAGCCACAACATAAGATACCAACTCATCCCCCCCCTGCTATTTCTGCATACCAGACCGCTGTTTCACATCTTACAGCACTCCGCAGGCTCCAAGAATCTGCTTCGTTTTGTTCATTTTTTAAATCAAATTAAGTTTCGACAACTTTTGTGGAAAAGACATTATTCCTTAATGTGGCTAACCGGTTGGAAACACAAAAGATACTTTGAATCTATTTAGAGAGAATTAAACTGCTGGTTGTTGGTTGGAGGCTGAAAGGCAACCTTACTGGCTTTGTTTACATTGCTATGGTTACAGTTCTGCTATACAATCTAGTCTATGGATGTTATGTTTGCAGTCCTGCTGAGCTCTTCTTTTTGTAGGAGGGTTGTAAATTACTTGAGCTTGTAACAAAAGCATTTTTTAAATCAATATTCTGTCTCGAGTGATTCATGTCTTTGGTAAGCAGCCGTGTAATAAGCCAGATCATTTACAGGCTGTACATTATCCGTTACTTAGCAGATGTAAAGTAGCATGGCAGTGGCATTTCTAATAGTGACACAGATAACACAACACATCAGAGCACACCTCTAAACTCCCGTTAAAAGGGAAATTCGTAGGGGGCGTCTGGGTATAGCCTGACTCTGCCAGATGGGGGCGGTATTGTGCCAATACCGCCCCATCTGGCAGCGTCAGGGCAGGCTGGGTAGTGTAGAGGTAAAAGCTCTCACCTACCACCGCAGAAACCTGGGTTCCATTCCCGGTAGCGGTACTTCCGGTTTGGTCAGACATTCCTACAGACACAATTGGCCATGTCTGCGGGTGGGAAGCCGGTGGGGGTAGGAGTCTTGGTCGCTGTGCCAGCGCCTCCTCCTGTCCGGGGGGAGGGGAACTGGGGGAAATAGTGTGATCCTCCCATGCATTACATCCTGCCGGTGAAACCCCTCGCTGTCAGGTGAGAAGAAGCAGCTGGCACATGTATCGGGATTCGGAGGAAGCATGTGCAAGTCTACAATTCTCCCCAGATCGGCAGGGGGGGTGGAGCAACGACCAGGACAGCAGGGGAAGTTGGAGAAAATGGGAGACAAATCCGGAATCCCCCTAAAGAACCCTTTTCCCCCCCCCCCTTTTTTTTTAGTTCACATACCTGGGTATTCAGTGCATTTCATAATGTATGCAAAAAAATTACAAAAATTAAACTTCTTTCGTTTTTCACACTTTTTCAGAACAAAAGTGAATTTTTCAGGATTTCATTCATAACTGTAATCTACAGTATGGTGACATCAGCTAGTACTACCAAATTTCTACCCCATTTCAACCAATCGTATCACGACATGACAGCTGTCAATCAATCTTCATTTCGAGGAGAAAATTATGCAGGCAAATGCCCCCCTAGTGCCTTTAACCTGGCAGAATTTCTAGCCCATAAACTAATAACTTGGCCAATAAATATGTAACATACAAAATAAAGCAGACGGTAATGTCTTCATTTGATGTAGAATGCATAGGACATATAACTGGTTCGTTAAACTCGCATTCCAGGAATATGGTATTTACCGCGGCTCTTTGCCGTGGCTCGTCGACCCTCCAAGCCAGCAGGCAGCACTCTTGCCTCGGCATGTCTGCACCGCTCCACACGGAAGCAGTCGGCTGCCTGGTTCTCCCAGAGCCCACTCACGTAGCGCCAGAACAAGCTCGATTTGGGGGCGGAACACAACAGGAGTGGCCATCGCCAACTCCAGTGCCCAGAACTGTCAAATCAAATCATCAACAGGCTATGTGGCCCACCTCTCAACCCTCTTTGATCTCAGGCAATATCTGTTTTCAGTCTGATACGTCTCCGACCCTCGTGCCACTTGGGTTCATGTGGTCTTTCAGGGTATATGCAGCAATCCTGAAGTTAAATTCAAGACTTTTTCCAAGACCCTTCCAATAAATTTCAAGACCCCATCGCCACTTCGAGCTGTAACCGATTACATCAACGACACACCTTCAACTAACACAATTACTATACATTTTGAGTTTGAGATTGCAAAACTAAATGGTCTTAGTTTGCCATAACTTCTATGCACTGTATCAATACAACATAATTCAGATAGGCTGGGAAGGAATAAAGCTCAAGAGAATAAATTGTGTGACGAACCCAAAGGCAAGGTTTATTTAAACTTTAAAAAAAAAGAATATTTATAACAATAGCATGCTCGCTCACTCACTCACACATGCACACAACAGTGTTTCCCTGAGGATTTGGAGAGATCATGGTGGATAGACCCTGGACCCTCTTGAAAGAAAATTTTGTACATTTTAAAGTAAGATGCATCAATCTGGTGCACTCTGAGAGCAAAATGAAGAGGTTGAATTGAAATTAATATATGTGGCAGTCAAACTTTATTGTGGCGTGAGAAACACTGATCAACTGTCACTGATACAATGCTACAATTCCTCAGAAAGAGACCTGTGGTGTCATAGTTTCAATGTTGATGCACACACACACACACACACACACACCGCAATACGTTTTGATAATGACATGCTGGCCTACACATGACGTTATTTGCTCAGTCAAGTAACGCTAAAGTTAGATAGCGCAAAGATAGCTGGTGCTGATTAGCGTTAGCCATGTTAGCCTATGAAAGTGTTTAGCTGACATTAATCCTGCTGCGGGTGGAAATGGTCTGTGTCCGATATGATGTATGATGACGCAAGACAACGTTTTAACCATTGATAGTATAGTTTTAACGTACCTTGAATTTGGCAAATAAGAATGGCATTCCCGCATGTTTAATCCTCCCTGGCCATCTGTGCTTTTACCCAAAATATTCCCACAATATTATATTTGTATTTTTCGACGGAGGAAAAGTTCTGGGGGTTCTCGGGTTCTTCTGGTTCAGCAGCCATTATCACGTTGAATTGCAACAATAGCCTACGCACGGTTGTAAACAGTTGATGACTTCTTGGCAATCAGTCAGTGATGATCACTCACAGCTACACTGATTGCTCGTGTAGCCGGGGGGGAGGGGCCATGTGAATACACTCTGTCAAGCGACCGGGCACTTTCTCTCAAGCTGATACTGTGGGGAGCGGTGGGGAGGTGGAGAATGACTTGATAAACAAAACATGTGCGCTGTTGTGAGGACCAAAATAAGTGAATTCACATAAACTCGTATCAAAATCTTTGGACATATTCACATTGACAAATAACACATTTAAACACATTTAAAGGGTCTTGAATTTGAAATTTACTTAAGACTTTTCTGAAAAAAGTATTGAAATTCAATACTTTTCAAGGGTCTTGATTTTCCCTAAATTGAATTCCCAACTTTCAAGACCCCGCGGATACCCTGTCTTTAAGCCCAGGGTGCTTTACGGGTGTTCTTTCGGATAGACAGGCATACCATAAATCAATCAGGATAGCTCCTGAACCATAAGGACTATATAATTTATTTTAGTTAGTCCATTGAGCTTTTTTTTAACATTTATTTTTCCTTTTCAGTTCAAATATAGCCTATTCAAAGTCCAAAGAAAGTTTTTTCAAGTTCAATAAATGCACAATGTTGCCAAAGTCAAATAGGCTATCTGTTGACATCTTAAAGTAGCATTCAGTTTTTGTGTTCAAATAAGTGTTAACTGGCTCTATATTCTGACAGCAATCACTGAAATAGTGTGTTTGGTCAGTAACTTGGAACTCCCAACCCCCACTGTACTCTGTCTCTCTCCTGTAGCCCTGCATGCAGAGTGGATGTATCTACGCAATCATAAGTTGTAGAGACTCACGGGTGGTGGCATTGGATTCGGGGTGAAAAAATACATATCGTCCTTAACTCATTCACCGCCAATGACGTCTTTGACGTGTTATCAGCAATGGCCTTCCCCGCCAAGGACGTGTTTGACGTGTTTTTGTTTTTATTGGTGCAGCGCCTGCAGCAAACACTTGCCCAGCCTGTCACACAGACACAGGTCCCTGCCTTCAAAGGGTAGCCGACAGCACGCGATCAAACACATACCGCAGCTGTTGTTTTGAAATTGAGCAAGAGGGAAAGCAGAGAACGGGTCGCTTCCTTGTGCAGACAGGAGAAACGCCATTGAAACGCCGAGCTGGAGTCGCCTTCCTCTGTGCCAGCCAGGAGAAAACGGGAGAAAGTAATCAAGAGATGTGTTTGATCATCGGAGGAATGAGGAAATGATCGATCAGTTTGCGAGGGCGGTGAGGACGTGTTGAATAGCCGAGGGGAAAACGGGAACGATCATAGATATGACAGGGAGACATGGAAGAGGGCGGTGTACCAGAACAAATCAAAATAAACACAGGAACAGCTAGGCAGCAGCGGGCAGAAGGCACTCACAGCAGCCCGCTGTCCTTCTCAAGAGCTCTTCAGTTGGTTCATGAAATCGCTGGGCTGCTCGCCCTCCAGTGTTGCTCCTGGCCAATCCCAGCGCCACAGGGCGTGGTTATTGCTTATCCTATGTTGGGTTAGAAATCTAAAAGGGGGATCGTGTGTGTGTGTGTGTGTGTGTGTGTGTGTGTGTGTGTGTGTGTGTGTGTGTGTGTGTGTGTGTGTGTGTGTGTGTCTGTCTGTCTGTCTGTCTGTCTGTCTGCACACTCACACCGAGTAAACTGTATTGTTGAATGTAAAAAAAAAAGCACTTCATGTGTGTATATATATATATATATATTTTTATTTTTTTTGTCATTTGTGTCCTAACGAATAATATTTACATGTCTGATGTCAATACAGTTCAAAATAAAAGAATTGAGAGTGAGTTATGCCTGAGATTGTGCCCTTTTACAAAAATGCTTTTTTCTCCCTTTTCTCTTCCCAGACAGGCTTTTTTGGTGAACATGGGGTGTATAAAAAGGGTTATAAGTAGAGTACAGAACATGCTAAAAGCTAACTTTCTTTTTGGGGGTGAAAGTAGAGACTTAGATCTTCATTTCGAGGTATTGGACATCACTGTAGTCCTAGTACAGAATTTACTGTGGGTCTTGAAAGATGACCAAACATTATGGAAATACTTGGCCTGTGCCAAAAATGCCAGTCAGATATTGGCAGTGAATGAGTTAATCAGCATTGTGATCGGACCTTCCGTTTCCCAGAAAATGGAAACATTTCTCTGATTGGATAGTGGGAGGTGTAAAAAAAGGGAAAAAAGATCAATCTACTCACGGACCAATAGGGGGCGCCCGGTGGTCCGCGGACCACTGTTTGAGAAACACTGCTCTAGGGCAACACCACTTCCGAGAACCCGCATCCTGTGTAAGTAGGGTTGCCAGAGTAAAACCTGGCCATTTCCACCACTGCTTATGGATGAGCATAATCTGCTGCATGCCATCGAGAACTGTTGGTCAGATCGACTTCAAACTTTGGGAGTGTACCCTATTGTGCAGTGCGGTGCCCTGTTTTTGTGCAATTCGGCATAGCGCCACCTGCTGGCAACATAGAAAATGTGGTTAATCTCAAGAACCATTCGTCCGATCGACTTCAAACCCGACGAGTGCGCTTAGGGGCACTCAAGGAGGTGCAGGCAGCTGAATTATGTGCAATTTGGCATAGCGCCACCTACTGGCAAGACAAAAAGCGATTTATATCCATAGCCATTCATCTGATCGACTTAAAACTTAAAACTCGGGGAGTGCGCTTAGGGGGACTCAAGGGAGTGCAGGGAGCTGAATTCCATGCAATTTGGCACAGTGCCACCTACTGGCAACACAAAAAGCGGTTTATCTCGATAGCCATTCATCTGATCGACTTCAAACTTGGTAAGTGTGCTTCTGGGAACCTGACATAGAGCAGTGTGTAATTTCGTTTTCTAAACAAATCTTAGTTATTTTTTGTTTTTATAATGCATTTGCACTGAAAGGATTTGTTTAACTAATATTTGTTCACTTTCATTTTATTTATGTTATTCATATTGTGCTTAATTTATTAATTAAATGCATTATTGATAATGTAGCCTATGCCTCTCATTCATGTTCATTCAGGGATACTATGATGACAGTAGCCCAGAAGCGGCCTTGGCCCGCCGCCCTGTCCCTGCCGCAATCCCTCTCTCTCACCACGTATCGTATGTGACAGGCAAGGCAACTAGTAGAGGAATATGTTTGCCCCCACCTCTTTTCTCAAATTAATTAGTGACGTTAGAGCGGACGTAGGCCTACCTCTTGCATGCCTGATCTGATCCGTTCTTTACTTGATCGCTCCAGCAGCAGACGAGGCAGGGATGTAAAGCATTGCCACCCGCAAGCGTTGCTTGCCACCCGCAGACACAGCCAATTGTGCCTGTATGGACTTCTGACCAAGCCGAAGGTAACACGGGGGCTTGAACTTGAGTTGGCAGGGAATCTACCGCTGCACTACCCGGGCACCCTCGAGCCACAATATTGTTATAAATATCAACAACTAGCCCATATATATCAACGCTGGTGGGCTTTATGGAAGGAGCGTGACTCGAACTGGTTGACCGTAATATCAAACTGGTCATTCAGTGCGTCGTTTTGTTGCCACATAAGTAACATAGCTCACAGAGCAAACAGCTAGCTAATGCAGAGGCTAACGGCAGCTTTCTTCTTCTCTCCATTTATGGGCGGGCCGCTGACACCTTCAAGGTGCTTACCGCCACCTCCTGTACAAGTAGGTTACTTGCATCCTTTCAAAACTCCGGTCTCCACATGTCCACTAATGGCCCATTTCCACCGCTTGTGTCAGCGCGGCCCCACCCAGCTCGTCTCGCTTTTTTGTCTCATTCCACCGATCAAAAACCTGGACAGCCCGGGTTGAGTCGTGCTAGTTTTGGTCCCTGCTTTGTTGAGGTTCCAGCGCTGTGGACCCGGTACCATACGGTGACGTGAAAACACTGCAGACGACTGATTGGCCAGGCAGAATCGTGTTTACTATATCTACTGTCAATGCTGGATACCAGTTTAGTGGGGCTTACCTTCTCTTCTGTTATTTCCATCAGTCTTTTGTGTTGCTGCCTTCGGCTCTGGTGAAATAAAATCAATCTCCTTGCTCAGCTTTAACATGACGGTGGTTTTCAATTGTTTTGAGAGAGAAAAAGTCTGCTCCTCGGGAAGCCCTTTGTAGTTGTGTGCAACATCGGCTCCGCTAGGCCGGAGGCGGGGGTTTACCGAAGCCACGGTCTTGCCTGGTGAGTTGCCGCCGGGGAAGTGGCTTCAGAGTCTATATCAAGTAGAGACGAGTAAGACCAGGTCGAGTAGAGCTGTACTGTGCTGTTATATGTGGTGGAAATGAGCCAATAGAGAACTGCAAGAATGAGTCTGGAAGTATACTTTGTTTGTCAGGGGAAAAGTGAATGGGGTTTTAGAATAGGGATTTCACTTAAATGCATAAAATAAGGTCTGTGGTTAACAAAAGTTTATGAGAACGGAAATTTGGGTTCAGCAGGATAATCTTCACAAATGTTAATAACTTTCATGACTTTTGGAACGTAAATTTTAGAAAACGCTTCAAAAGGCATAAGTTCCTGCTGAACCCAAATTTGCGTTCCCATACATTTTTGTTAACCACATGCATTTAAGTGAAATCCCCATTCTAAAACCCCATAGACTTTTCCACTGACGAACCAAAATGGCGGTGATTTCTGGTTAAACCTACAAACATACATCATCCCTACGGTACTCTATTCCCATTCCAAACCAGATTTGATGACAAAGACGGGCTTGGCCGCAGGAGACCGGAGTCTTTGTGTTTTATGCTCAAAACAATAGAGGTAGTGTGGACAATAGATGCAAATGAACTGCAGATCCCTAAAAATGGCCTAATGTAGACATGGCCTAAGTTTCCCAGGTTGAGGCCACATGTAGGTCAGTGTACTCACCCTGCAGTACTCGTTGATGGGCCTCAGGCGTTTCATGGCCACATCTCTGATGTGGCTCCTCCTGAACAGGATCTTGCCTGGAACAAATCAGGAACAATGGTGTTAGAGACCAGCAGGACAGAGAAGTCCAACTCACCTTACTTATTTGCAGGGAAGTGTTTTGTCAGTGCTTTCATAAAGTGCAGATAACGTGTATTCATAGAGCACACATGGGCAAAATACAGCGTGCGGGCCCGTGATAGAATTGCAAAAAAAAAACAGTGCACCTGAACGAAACATGCAAGATACCCGCTGAATAATTGTCCAAATGTTCATGTCATTCTGGCCAATACTCTAAAATAGGCTAAAAGTAATCTCATGTGTAAGAAATGACTGTTCTACATTGAAGTAGAAATTTTAATAATTAACTTGTTGGTTTTGGATTTATTTAGCTTCAAGAGTACATTTTTGTTCGTGTGACCCTCAACACAGGCTTTGAGAATCCCGGGCCACTTACTGATACTTATGCTTAAATTAACCCACTAATATTCTGGTTTATTTCAAGAAAAACATTTCGGCTAATTGGCTGGTAACTTTAAAATCTAGCAGCCATATTGGCAGGTGGTGAAAAAAGTTAATTTCAAGCCCTGCAGGGAGAGCAGGTGGTGACATAGGAGTGAGTGAGAAAAGGATCAAACATTGGTGGTTAAGACTGAATAATGACATCACAACTGTTAATTTAAATTAAAATGAGTTATTCCTGGCTTCAAATGCCCCAAATTTCTTGCGCTGGCACTGTTCGGCCCTCAGCAAAATCTGGTAGCGAGGAAATTTTTTTGTGGCCCTCTCTATCATCAAAGTTGCCCATCCATGGGTTACGGCATGACAATATTTGTTCGGCCCTCAGCAACAATCTGGGTTTCTCATGTGGCCCACCATGAAAAATAGTTGCCCACCCTTGTCTTTTACTATTAACTCATTCTCTGCCAAAGACGTACCCGGACGTACTTTTAACAATGGCGTTCTGTGCCAAAGACGTACTCGGACGTCTGGGTGTTTACATTACATCAGACACTTTCCCAGCCTGTGACATTGTTTCAAGTCAAACTGATAAAAGGAACCCGCTAGTTTAGTATTTATGGGTGGAGCCTGTGGTCGAAACAGAGTCAGAGAGTTCTCGGATGGCGACGATGGCGAGGAAGACGCCAGCACGCATTGTTTATAACTTATGCCGCCGGCATGACTCGCTTCACGTTTCCTCTTGCCAGCTCTCCCTCTCAAGGGAGAGCTCTGTCACACTCAAGGGAGGGGGAATCACATGGATACGTCAAACGCGTCAAACCGCGTCACACACCCGTCCCCAGCAACCAAGGCGAAACATGTGTCACATAAACATTTCAAAGTTTACAGCACTAACGTAGCTATTGTGTGATCTTCTGTGCTAACGTTAATTATGAGAGGTAACGTGACAGCAGGTAACGTTACAGCACTCGTTATTCCTGTGTGTGTGTGTGTGTGTGTGTGTGTGTGTGTGTGTGTGTGTGTGTGTGTGTGTGAGTGTGACCACATAAGGGTTTGTTCCATTTGTTTATGCTTTTATCAAGCTAAGCTAAAAATCCACATGGCAACTGTAAAATACATTCTCTTATTTTTTATTTTTTATTTATTTATTTGGGAAAACAAATACTGTATATGTCTGATGTGTCACTGAGGCAAAAAATAAAAGGCTCAAAAGAGAGTTCTGCTTGAAACGGTGTCCTTCACTAAAAACCTCTTTTTCTCATATTTCTGTTCCAAAAAGGGCATTTTTAGTGAAAACAAGCTAACTTCCACTGCTTGTAACTAAACAAGGAAACATGGGAGAGTTTCAGTTTTTTACAAGGGGTAAGAAGAGAGTCTCTGCTTTATTGTGAGATATGTTGTGTAATTTTATTCCTAGCACAGAATATTCTGTGGGTCCTGGAAGATCAGGAAATATGCTCAAAATCCTGGCACTGGGAGCACACAGAGAAAGCACACATTCTATTAGTTATTTTTAGATGATTGGTGTTCACGAAGTCTTAACAGAAAAGAATCCTCGGCTCTTGTAAAATGAGCCAGAATCCTCAAAAAAAAACATGGCACAACTTACCTACAGCATTGAAAAAACGGCTGGCACTCAATGTGTTAAATTCGGCGTGGAAATGGTTCACCGAGCAGCGCTATTTTTGTCGTATTGAAGTTTCTGTTAGGATGATGTCATCATTCCTACTATGATGTCGTCGTTCCTACTATGATGTCATGGATCACTGATGACGTCGCAGACGGTGATGATGTCATGATTCATAAGTGTCTCAATCATGCCTTTCGGCTGGTGATGTCATGACACAGGTGATGTCATATTCGGGTTCTATAAAGGTTAGTTTCTGCAGGTCCTCTCTAGTGGTTCATAAACTAATATCACGTCAACCTCTGCAACCGTTCCCAACCTCGAACCGTGCAGACCCAGCTATCAAGTTCCACAACTTCCCTACTCATCGAGACTTCAGTTACCAAGAGTGTCTTGGCCATCAACTACCCGCGAATAGATCCACATGTCTAACACCGATCCTGACAGTATGAACCACTCTGAACCGGATCTAGCGGATACATTTCCGCCAATCACGGAGGCCTTACGAACAATAATTGCAACAATCCAGGCTCTGGCTTCCAAGGCCGATGATCGGTACGCCCTCCTGGTTAGCCGGCTAGATCGTCTCGACGGACTAAACCCCCCTGAGGGTGTCATTCCGCAGCCCCAGCTTCTGAGCTGGGACTGCGAGTCTGGGGACTGGGTGTCATTCCCAGCCCCAGCTTCTGAGCGATCAGTCACCCCAACCCAAACACCGGAGGTTTCCAGTGCAGCCACGCCTCTTGCTCCCACCGTGCCTGCTCCGCAGCAGCTGGTTGAGCCACAGCACGTGCCCCTGCTGGGTGCTGCTGAGTATGGAGACGATTTCAAGGAGAGGCTCGCAGGTTTCCTGCGGGCCGAGGGCATGACGGTAGAGGACCTCCAAAGGTCATTCCCTACTGCTCCCGTGCCTCCTATTCCTCCTGCCGCTGCATCTGCTTCCGAGCGCACCGTCGTTCCGGAGGTTTCCAGACCTGCTGCCCCCCCAGCTACCGCGGCCGTTGCTTCTAGCCCTGCCGCTCGGCCGCCTCCAGCTCCTAAGCGCATACTCTGGGGGGGAGTTAGTGTCATCCCAAAGCAAAGGCAGCCACATCTGAACACCAGCAACCATCTGTACCGTGATCAGACCGGCAGGGTTCGCATCACACCAGTGGAGAGGCAGCGCCGTTTGGACACCCGGAGCTGCCGGTACTGTGGTCGAGCCGGGCATCACCTCTCCTCCTGCTCCCGGGGTCCTGTAAGTGGGTCCACCACTCGCCGGCCTGTGAGACTCTCAGCGGGGCAAGGCTCTAAGAGTCCAGCCCCGAAACCCGTACGGTTGGGCAGCGTTCCCTGCAGGACCCAGGAGTGGCAGTGTGTCTCCAAGAGGGTTAAGGAGTTGGAGAGGACTGTCGATCGTCTCATTGAGAGGTTCGATCACTGCCTTCAGATCAGCTCCGTCCCCCCGCAGGGGGCCTCCGAGTCTGCTGGCCCTGAGGCACAACCTGTGGACCTTCCCCTCGCCGAGTCTGAACCCGTACCTCAGCAGCAGCCAATTCCAGTTCTTGACCCACACGTAGGTTCCAGCTTGATGCTGGGAGGTCCCCGTAGTGTCGTCAGCCCTCGGTCAGGAGCAAAGAAGAGACGTTCAAAGAAAGAGACGGTGGGTGTCCTGCCCAAACTACAGGTCGGGAAGGTAGGCCTCGCTGAGTCAGAGCCCCCTGTGGCCCTGCCTTCGGAGACGGCGGCTTTGGCTGGGGCTCAGCCTTTAGATTGTGCGGAGCCTTCTGGAGCTCCGCTCTCTGAGCTTGCAACACCCCCCCCCCTGCAGTTCCTTTGGCTCCTTCTTCCAAGTTTGGAGCGTCCACTGAGACTCCACCTTCGGAGCCCGCAGAGTTTGAGGTGTTGCGTCAGGGGCACAGTTCTTGGTGGGGGCCACCGGACCGTGACATTGTCCCTTTTGATGGTCTCCAGTCTCCCATGTTTGGATCGTGCCCCGGGGGATGGCCGACTCCAGAGGATCCACCGGAGTCGGCAGACCGAGTCTGTCGGTCTATCTATGGCTTCGATATCCAGTATTAGGGAGGAGCACCTCCACTGTCTGACACCCCCTTTGGGGTCTGACCACCTGCATCTAACCTCCTGCTGAGGAGCCCCTCCACCAGAACCTGCGGATTTTCTGTTCTCCAGATGCCATCCTTGATGGCCTCATTGGACGCCAGGTGGCGTCCGTAGAGGGGAGGGTACTGTTAGGATGATGTCATCATTCCTACTGTGATATCATCAATCCTACTATGATGTCGTCGTTCCTACTATGATGTCATGGATCACTGATGACGTCGCAGACGGTGATGATGTCATGATTCATAAGTGTCTCAATCATGCCTTTCGGCTGGTGATGTCATGACACAGGTGATGTCATATTCGGGTTCTATAAAGGTTCGTTTCTGCAGGTCCTCTCTAGTGGTTCATAAACTAATATCACGCCAACCTCTGCAACCGTTCCCAACCTCGAACCGTGCAGACCCAGCTATCAAGTTCCACAACTTCCCAGTTACCAAGAGTGTCTTGGCCATCAACTACCCGCGAATAGATCCACATGTCTAACACCGATCCTGACAGTTTCATCCTGTAATTTTTTATAATATAACCCGCAACCTTAAATTCACACATTTTTTAACTGAATTTGGCCTGTAAATCGATGGCTGACAGCGAGCTCAATTTTAAAGCTTGAGTGGTGATCTTTATATCATATGAAAGTAGATAAAATAAGGAATCGATTGGGATGAAGCATGTCAACCTAGGATGTCGGGAAGGGGGGGTAAATAACGCTCCAAAGTTGATGAATTGGAATGTAACTAAACGAGTAGTGCAGCACTGTGCAGGGGAAGACACACTCTCGTTCCAGATGCAATAAAGTGTAATTTAACGCTATTTGACAACAGCAGCAGCAGCAGCAGCACACAGAGGCCGCGTTGAGCCTAGCATGGCCAGGGCCAAAACGTCAGACACACCCGTCCTTAATCTATGTGCGATTCGAAATCACGCGTCCGCACCATAGACTGGCAAAACATGGCCGCCCCCAGTGTGGCTGACAGTTTCAAATTATAACAAAACAACCACTATTGCAATTTGCAATACATGTCCCGCAAGAAGGAAAGTCTGAGCTGGCGTTACGCTAAACCAAACGTGGGGATGAGGCAGCGGATTTGTTTTGGCGTTAACGTTAGCTGTTGTGATGATGGCTAACGGGGCTAACGTTAGCTAGCTGGTTAGGCTATCTAGTTGCAGGGCAGCGCTCCACAAGCTTGTTCTGACCAAAACCCCCGCATTTAAAGCATTTCATACTCCCAGAGCTGGCGTAAACCATAGAGAACCTCATGCATTAGCCTACTCAAAATGAAACGTCCAGGGTTTGTGTCTCCAAAATCAACTAACGCTAACGACATGCAAGCTAACGTAGCTAGCTGCGGAGCACTCATGATCTATAAGGAAAACGAATGCGCACATAGCCTACATAATTGTCAACATCACATACATGTATTTTCTTTAATCTAGACTACAGGCATCATTTTTCAGTCAAAATTGAAACGACACAGATATGATGGCGTATATTGAGGTTTTCCATGCCTCACTATAGAACTGGCCCCATGCAAAATTCAGACCGCTTATATGTTGCCGTCATGCCAATAAGAGTCTAAATGTAATTTTTTATGTTTTATCTGCAGACTAAGCAGCTAGGCTTTCGGTTCTATAAAAGCCATTCTTTTTTGTATTGACTATTGAGTGATACACTTTACTAAAAAAAATATTATATCACAATAGTGATGTCAGATTTGCTTAGGTCAGAGCTATGGAATATTAAATCATCCATCTTTGCTCACAACATTTGCCCTTTCTTTCTTCTTCTTTTTTACCCCAGGTGTGCATAAAATACAGGTTAAGAACTTATGGAAAAGTCATGGAAATCCATTGGTCAAAATGTGTATGAACCCTGAAGGGTTAAATTGAGCATTTATGAGAGATTTCAAAAATATCGAGATATATATCGTGTATCGCGATATAGGCGAAAAACATTGCGATATTCTTTAGAGGCCATATCGCCCAGCCCTAATTTGATTGTTATGTTTTAGTTTTACATCAAATGAATTAGATGAACTAAATCGTTTACATACTATATTACCAAAGCACACACATACATACCTAACCCTAAAAATGTTTGTTGCCTGCTAGCTATCAGACAGCATAGAGAGACTTAAATATGTGCTGTATCGGTATCGGATCGAAATCGGTATCGAATCGGGTATCGAAATTTGATCGGAATCGGAAAACATTGATGTCACAGGTAGGCTGTATACCATAAACACGATTTAAACATGATTTCAGACGGACAAGCCCGTCTTTTATTGTCACACGATTACAATCAACACATGCACGGAGGGCCACAACACACACATGCTGACGGTGGCCGGTGAAATTTGTCCTCTGCATTTAACCCAATATATCATGAATGTGAATAAATAGATTTATATAAATAGTAATCACAGCCTAATGCATAGAGATAAATCCTGAAACCTTCTCGCAACAGTTCTAGCCTAAGCCAGTGGTTTTCAAAGTGGGGTCCCCAGCAAAAAGGGGGGATAATCTATTTTCACTATAATTCCATGCCATCCATAAGTAATACAATCTAAGATAGTGTAGAAGTGAGTAACTAGGCTAATTATAACCATAACAGCACAAATAATTGACAAAAATCTCGAAAAATAAATATACAGTATTTACTCTGAGAAATGAAATAATGAGAAAAGGAACAATTATTGATGGTTAAAACTGAATAATGACATCACAACAGTCTAATCCTAGTGCTAATTTAAAATGAGATTTGGGCGTTTTGGGCAAAAGAGAAAAAAAAAACTCCCAATTTTTTTTCGCCGGCAACCTTCGGTCGCCACCGAAGCTACCTCCCCTGTTACCAATCTCACCAGCCATCACTGATGTGATTATTGAGGAGAGTACTTAATACTACATGTGATTATTGAGGAGAGACATGTGATTATTGAGGAGAGTACTTAATAGTGCATGTGATTATTGAGGAGAGTACTTATACTGCATGTGATTATTGAGGAGAGTACTTAATACTACATGTGATTATTGAGGAGAGTACTTAATACTACATGTGATTATTGAGGAGAGTACTTATACTGCATGTGATTATTGAGGAGAGTACTTAATACTGCATGTGATTATTGAGGAGAGTACTTAATACTGCATGTGATTATTGAGAAGAGCGCACAAGTACAGAGAATAGGAATGAAGGCAGTAAATGTGAAGCAGAGTGCATCTCTCGGTCAGTCAGTATCCCGTACCATCTCTCAGTCAGTCAGTATCCGGTACCATCTGAGGGAGGAGATTAAATGGGAGATTAATGAGACAAGACACTCCCAATCTCATCAAAACGTTTTGGCCACAGACAAACCCAAAGCAGACGCTGCATCTGGACAGCATCTAAAACTAAAGAGTTAGTACTTGAAAGTAAAGTCTCCTCCTCCTTGTCCACCTCCTTCTCCTCTCTCTCTCTCTCTCTGCTCCTCATCACTTCTCAAACAGAAAGCTTTCTTGACAGTTTTCCAAAGCTCTCGGGGGTCAGAAGAAAAGCGTTGACTCAACACTGCCCACTCTGTATGCACGGCAGACCATGACTGCAGCCCATGAAAAGGGCTTGTTTGGAGAGTGCAGGGTGGGGGGAGGAAAACCGCCACTTTGGAGCCAAGGATTAGTCAGGAAAAGCTTTATGGTGAATCTGAGAGCCAGCAGTGACCAGGGGTATCACACTACTCTTGTTTCCTCTGGAGAGGGAAGGAGGTAGGGCTGTGCAATAGACCCTTTTCATGGGGACCATTTTGTGACAAAAAGGCAGGGTGAACACAGGTGCAAGCAAAACACTAATGAGGGTTTCAAACTTCCATGATTGGAAGCATCAAACAATGCAGTATGCATACTTGAAACATGTTGGTTATGTAGAGAACCAAAGTGTAAAACTGTCTGTCTGAAATTTGGCCTGAGACCCAAAATCCTCAGGGACTTCTACAGAGGGACCATTGCTGACCGGCTGTTTCACCACCTGGTACGGGAACTGTACCACCATGGACCGCAAGGCGCTGAGAAGGGTTAGGCGCGCGGCCCAGCACGTAACAGGATGGGAGCTGCCAAAACTGCAGGATCTGTACTATCAGCGGTGCCTCAGGAGGTCCCGGAAGATCATCAAGGACATGAACCACCCACACAACAGCCTGTTCTCCCTGGTGCCCTCAGGAAAAAGATACAGGGTCCCGAAAGCACGCACAACCCGTTTGCGGGATAGTTTCTTTCCGCAGGCTACGATACTCCTCAATAAAAACAAAATCAATAAACCTGGATTATTGACATTTGCACACCCCTTTGCACATCTTGACACTTTTATATCATATAATCTTATTTTATTTTAATACCTTATTACTTATTTATTACCCTTCGTATTTTAGTGTTTGCCACAACTGCCTTACATACACTGTTTACATTGTTTGCCCCAGTTAACTATATTGCTGCTGTAACTATATTGCTATATTGCTGTTATATATATATATATATATATATATAGATATAGATATAGATATAGATATATATATAGATATATATATATCTATATATATATATAGATATCGATATAGGTATATATATTAGTGGTGGGACGCAATTAAAAACAATTATCTAATTAATTAGAGGCTTTGTAATTAATTAATCTAAATTAATCGCATTTTAATCGCATATTTGACACAAGAAGCAACATTTTTCAATTCAAATGGATTTTGGTATATGAGTGAATCAGTGAATAGGTAGTAGTAGTAGTAGTACTTTATTTGGCACATAGCAGTCAGTAGACTGAATTAATTAGCCTACCAATTTACAGGTTAAAAAGCAAACATGAGGACAGGTTAAAATGCACAATCAGCACAGGTTAAAATGCAGACATCATAGTAGCTTCACTAAATAAAATAGAACTTTCAGTCATAAACAAAAGGAGACCAGACCAACAGGACATGTTCAGGACCTATGGAGGAGTCAGGAGTTCTGATGGCGACGTGTTTTTCTGAGGGGACCGACTTACTCATCTTGGCTCTGAACCCCGTCATCTGGTCGAGTGTGGGTTGGCGACTCTGCTTAACGTTAGCATGATCAGCGGCTAAGTTAACACGTTCACTGCCGTGGACGAGATATCTCGTCAAGCAGAAACCAGCGGTTGACTGCCGTGGACGAGATATCTCGTCAAAAAAAAAAAAAAAAAAAATTTGACGGTGGGACGTGGATCTAACCCTTTTACATCTCCTATAAAAATATGGGAGCCACCGAACGTGTACAACCCATTCCACCGACCCACTAAGTGGCGACAGTGCTCTCCAGACTAGAAAAAGCCGAGCCAAAACTGCAGGGGAAAGCGCGAGGAAACCATTATCATACTGTAGAATGGTTTGGCGAAAACGCTTTCGCGCTGGTGCACAACGGTGGCGCACAACGGTGGGGGGTTCCAAAAATAGACTGGGTGCAACACACTTTGAAACACGCAGCATAAATAAGCCCAAAATCGCAAAAGCTTCATCAAATCTCTCAACCGAAACCCCAAGAAACGAGCGAGCCCATCCAGACTCGCCCGACGAGGGGCAGCCAGGCAGCAGACAGACAGCAGAAACGAGCTTGTGACATACCACGGAGGGAGGAGGAGAACACACACGGAGGGAGGAGTTTGAAGGAGAGGGGGGTTTCCTGCTGTTATGGAGGAAATTACTGTTCAAAACTATTGTTTAGATGTCTGACGTCTTACTGATGCCAAAAATAAATGGTTAAAGTGACTGTTCTATCGAATTTCACAAAAAGGCATTTATCTCAGCTTAAATTTTCAGACGCTGAAACCATGCTGTATTCAACTGCTAATGCCTACATAACTACTAACTCTACAAACTAACTCTTTTAGACAGAGAAAGCACACATTCTATTAGTTATTTTGAGATATTTTGTGTTCACAAAATCCTAACAGAAAATAATCCTCGGCTCTTGAAAGATGAGCCAGAATCCTCAAAAAAAAACCTTGGCAGAAGCTACCTACAGTAAAAAAAAAACTGTTGGCAGTGAATGTGTTAACATTACATGTACCTCTGGCTTCCACGCAGCTGCAACATGTTTAGCATTGAGGTGATAACGGAGGCTTGAAGTGAAGTGCTGATATGCAAATGTCTGTCATTACAGCGCACTTCCCACATGTGGGGCTTTGTTGTCTGATGTCACATGATCAGTATGATCGGTATGCCTGGAATTTGTCCACTGAGAAATGTTCAGTGGTCTCAGTAGTGCAAAAATAAAGTGTGATTAACTCATTGAGTGCCAGCCACTTTTGGAGAACGGACGCTCCCAGTGCCAGAGTTTCAGAGCGTTTTCAGTGATTTCTCGAGGCCCACAGAATATTGTGTGATATTACTATGTAAACACCGAACACGCACAAAGAACGAGCTGGCTCTATTGTATCATCAGCAAAAAAAGGTTTATTGATACCATTTTCCGTTCTTTAGTTATGAGCCGGAGAAGATAGGTTGTTTTCAGCGTTTTCAGGCGTTTCAAATTAGAAGCTGAGTTATTCAGCCTTTTGTGAAACAGAAGCAGCACATTCACTGACTCTAGCTAATATTTTCTGATGTAATGACGTGGTGTAGTTGTGTGGTGCCCTGCGTGCCCCACCCCCCTCTCCCCCCCCTCAGCTGCAAACTCCTCCCCACACTAACACACAGCCTCACGCACCCAGCGTCTATTTTCGGAGTGCTCCGTTTTTGTGCGCCGGCTCCCAGCGCGACACGGAAAAGCCAAACCGGACTGCTGAGAATGGTTTGGCTTTTCAGTGTCGGGTGCTGCTTTTCTGGCGGCTAATCGTGTGGAGAAACTATGCAGACAGACAGACAGAGGCAGAGGGGCTCAGTTGTGGGAGCGGATTGACTGCTGTTCGCAGCCAACGTCAGCTGCAGCCAGAGCAATCTATATGGCTCTGGCTGCAGCATGAGCGGTTTCTCTTTCATCACAGGGCTTTTTCCTGCTGTTTTCCTGACCTTTCTCTAATCTGGAGAGCACTGTCGCCACCTAATGAGTCCGTAAAATAGGTTATACACCTTCAATAGCTACAATATTTGTACAAGAGATGCAGGAGGCTTTGATCCACGTCCCACCGTCAAAAAACGCATTTGACGTCGATCGACGTCATTGGCACTCTACGTCACTATTTACTTTGACGTCGATCGACGTCATTGGCACTCAATGAGTTAAAATGCGTTAATTTTTTTGAATGCACATTTTTTCTGTAATTAATCTAAATTAACGCGTTAAAGTCCCAGCCCTAATATATATATATATATATATATATATATATATAAGTATAGTTGTGATTTTTTGACGTGGGGTTGTATGAGGTACTTGCCGACTGTTGTACTATATGCAGTAGAATGCAGCCGGTGTGGTCCCAGTTTTTGGAGTCCGGCCGCATCAGGGAAGTAGACCTGTCTGTTACTGTGGACAGGGTCATGAGCAAAAACAGAAAGAAACTAGAACGACCGCAACGCGGACTTATGCCTCCGCCATTAGTTAATTCTTGAGTCCAAATCGCCATTTGAGGCAAATTGGAAGAAATTCCGTCAAGGCGCTCTTGTGATGTTGCGTTACAGAGCTTGGAAATTGGGTGTGTGAGAGGTCACAGTGACCTTGACCTTTGACCACCAAAATGTAATCAGTTCATCCTTGAGTCGAAGTCGATGTTTGAGACAAGTTAGATTAAATTGCGTCAAGGCATTCCTGAGATATCGCGTTAACAAGCTTGAAAATGGCGTTTGAGAGCTCACCTTGACCTTTGACCTTTGACCACCAAACTCTAATCAGATCATCCTTGAGTCTAAGGCCATGTTTGAGGCAAATTTGATGAAATTCCGTCAAGGCATTCGTGAGATATCGCATTAACAAGCAGGAAAATGGCGTTTGAGAGGTCACAGTGACCTTGACCTTTGACCACCAAAATGTAATCAGATCATCCTTGGGCCTAAGTGAATGTTTAAGGCGAATCTGATGAAATTTTGTCAAGTTGTTCGTCAGATATTGCGTTAACAAGCTCGAAAATGGCGTTCGAGAGGTCACAGTGACCTTGACCTTTGACCTTGGACCACCAAAATCTAATCAGATCATCCTTGGGCCTAAGTGGATGTTTAAGGCGAATCTGATGAAATTTCGTCAAGTTGTTCCTCAGATATCGCGTTAACAAGCTTGAAAATGGCGTTCGAGAGGTCACAGTGACCTTGACCTTTGACCTTGGACCACCAAAATCTAATCAGATCATCCTTGGGCCTAAGTGAATGTTTTTTTTTTTTTTTTTACTTATGATTTTATTGATTTTTCAATAAACATATAGAACAAACAAAAAACATAGTTAACATAAAAACAGATGGTATATTCATACAAACATATAGGCATTCATTCACATATACAGTTCCAGTTTTATACATGAGTTACAAATAATGATTAAATTAGCTTTCTTCAGTTATAGGTGGTAAAGGCTTTAAGACAATAGGGCTTGATAGAAAAAAAAGGGGGAGAAGAGGAGAGAGAGGCCCCCATTTTTTAAGTGTCCTTAGTCGTTTCTTCTACATAATCGATCCATTTTCCCCATTTCTTCTCAAATCCCACTACATTTAGTCTTAAAATGAAAGTGAGCTTTTCCATTTGAAAAATGTCAGTGACTATTTGAAACCAATTTTCCATGCTTGGAGGGTCCGTTTGTAGCCATTTACGTGTGATGGCCTTTTTCCCTGCCGCTATAAAGACTTTCAATAAATAAGCATCACTCCTCGGGATGTCATCCGGAATGTCCCCTAGGCACAGGGTAAGGCAAGTATTCGGTATTGGTAATTTCAAGATCACCTAAGTGAATGTTTAAGGCGAATCTGATGAAATTTCGTCAAGTTGTTCCTCAGATATCGCGTTAACAAGCTTGAAAATGGCGTTCGAGAGGTCACAGTGACCTTGACCTTTGACCTTGGACCACCAAAATCTAATCAGATCATCCTTGGGCCTAAGTGAATGTTTAAGGCGAATCTGATGAAATTCCGTCAAGGCGTTCCTCAGATATGGCGTTAACAAACATCCGTACGGACGTACGTACGGACGGCCGTACGTACGTACGTACGTACGTACGGACGGACAACCCGGATCCATAATGCCTTCGGCCTGGCTTCGCCGGCGGAGGCATAAAAAGAAGGGGGTAAAAACAAAACAAAAAAAAAACATAATACTGCTCACCTAGTAACCCAAGTCCCCAAAAGCCCTGAGATGCCAAGTTGATTTAAAAATATGTAATTTACACACTTTGCAAAGTGTAAGAATTGCACTGAGAAGTCCTTCAATCCAATGTGATGCACGTGTGAAGGCTAAGAGGTACCAAGTTAAGTAGCCTATTCATGTTTCTGTATTCATCACTAAATGGTAAACTATTTTCTTTACCCTTGAATATAGAGAATTGCACATCAATGCTATCAATTTTATTAGACAGTTATAGGACGTAGATTTGTTTTTTGTATGGGATTAAAATGTACCTGTATTCTTTACACTAAAAGAAACAAGAAAATGTTGTGGTTTTGCCATCTATAGGTTATTATTGATTTATTTGTCTTTGTCTGGTCAACTTAAGACCAAATTGGGTCACCCTGGGCTTGAGGGGGGGTTTTTCAGCTAAAAACAGGGTGTAAATAATATATTTTCAAGTCAACTTGGCATCTCAGCTTGTGGAGACTTGTTGCACCAGGTGAGCAGTATGGAAGCATTTTTTTTTCCTTTTTTTTTTTTTTTACGTATTCACACTCAGCAGACAGCTCTACTTCCAAACGGGGACTGTGCCGGCTGCATTCTACTGCATGTAGTACACGACTGTCAGCAAGTACCTCAGACAACCCCACGTCAAACAATCCCAACTATCCCTTTAATTCTGCGAAAAAAGGCGTGTAGGCTATGTGGAGCTACTAAGTTACAGGCTGAAACAATGAGGTGTGTTTTATGTTAGTGTTGTAATTACTGCGTTCTTGCGAAAGTTGCTGACTAAGAGCAGAGCCGACTTCATAAGCTGTTGTAAAAGACAGGTATGCTACTGGCACACCGCACTCAAGCAGACAAGAGCAATGAGTGCTTCTCTCTCTGCAACCTGAGGGGAGTACACACTGAGACAAGATGCCAATGTGACGGGAATGGGCCATGAGCAAATAGGTCATTTTGAGTGTTACTTTGTACTGGTTTTACCCTTCACAGAGCAGAGGCCTTCAACAGAATGCAAGTCCACAGAAAGACTTTCTAAGCCCTGACTTTAAGGGCCCTTTCACACCTAAAAGTCCGGACCAAGGTCCGAACCAAACTCATGTTGTTGTTACATTGTATACATTTGGTCCAGTAAGGTTCACTTTCACACTGCAATGATCCCAGCGGACTTTAACATGACAGACCTACGTCCTGTCGTCATCACCTGCGTGGGCTGTGTCTCCACTGATTGGCTTGTGGATGAGCGTGCGTCTGACGTCAGCGTCCCGGAACTGCTCCAAGGAATTTGCTCCTTGTTTACACCAGGTTTACACACCACAATGAATGAACAGATCCACTTTGTTGTCATTATAATAGCATTATTATGGCATTGCTACCAGCAACACCAACTTCACTCGCAATACTCTAGATTACTTTGTGTAGATGATTTGATAATCGCATGTCACGATGTTTGTCTACTGTGAGCCACCGTAGTGTTTACAAGCTAAGCCTGTCAGCGTGCCGGTAGCGTATAGCCAGTTCATGATTACATGCCAATGTATCTGGTCCGCAAGCGCAACTCACGTTATTAAAACTAGCAATCTGTTCACAAGTGTGTGATCCTTGACTCACACACCACACGTGAAAGTAGATTTTACAGTTCAAATTTGCTAAATGAACACCCTTGTTGTGCGCAAATTGTACCAACGCAGACAGGCAAGGAGGCGAAGACTGCAAGCCATCCTGCGACGTGACGAGTGACGAGTCAGCTGTAACTTCCTGTAATTGGTCCGATAGTGCGAATCTTCCAATAAAATGCTTTCACACTGCACAGGAAGCGAACCTTGGTCCAGCTTGGTCCGGACCGAAACCACCTCTTTTGGTCGGATCAAAGACTCTGTCTTTGGTCCGCACCGTGGTCCGTGGGAGGTTTCACACCTGTCATTTTGGTTCGGATCAAACTGGAATGTCGGAAAGTCCGGACCAAACGAGGCAGGTGTGAAAGCGCCCTAAGAGACTACAAATGTATTGTCTCTTTCTGGGAGCCAAGTTCGTGAAAGCATATCACCTTGCGTTCACACTCATAGTTTAACAACCTGGGGCCAGTTGCACAAAGCACCTTAAGTTAAGATTTTCTTTAGACTCCAATTTAAGGCGTCTTAAATCTTCTCCTTAAGGTTAAACATTTTAAGGAAAACGTAAGCACACGATTTAAGGGTGTTTTGTGCAACCGATTTTATTTTATGGATACCTTAACTTGGACTGTAAGGGAAATCTTAACATAAGGTGCTTAGTGCAACCGGGCCCTGGGCTTTAGATGATTGGTTAAGAGCACATCGACAGCTTTTCAAAGGGTGACCTAGTGACACTCCGCATTAAAATGCAGCCTTCAGGGTTCTGGGGCAAATAGATCAAATTCATCACTTTTTTTTCGTAAAGGTTATGTACAGGTGTGTTATGTAAAAACATGGCATATTGAGGTATTCAGATGAGAAATGCCCAACACACACGTGTAATCTTGAACCAAGAAAATAAAACAACATACTCATACAGGCAAGAATGACAATAAAGAAGTAAAAAATGGGCCTGTTTTGGAACTTTGGAAAGCTCTTCTTAAAAGGTCAAGGACGGACAGAATGTGATAGCTAAGCCTCTGGTGAGTAAAAACAAAAGGGGCAGTAGACATTCTCCAAAGTACACACAGACAGACCACTTTGCTGATGTGAAGATACCAGAGGAGTGAAAAACAGTTTGGGGCTTTGAACAAACCAGGCCGTGAAGGGAAAACCACTTCCGCGCCTTGTTAGTGTGGTCTCACACCAGACTTTTGCTCTGTCAGTAATGCATTTTTACCACCATATGGTCTCTGTTGTCAGGAAACCTCCTTGAAATCAGACCCACATTACTTTAACTTTCTCACAGAAGTGCCTGATCTAATCTGGAATCAGTCATGGTTGATCATCTGAAACTTTTTAAACCAGGGATTGAGCATGCACACTCTTTTCTAAAAATAGCCTGCTTGCTTCATGCAGTTCCACAGATTCACCCCTGCGAGGTGCTCAGTAGAAGCTTTTGAAGGTCTTCTGCTGCTGGTCTAATAGCAGATCCACTAGAGCAGTTTAAGGGTTAAGTGCCTTGCTGGATAGCCTGGGAAGAAAACATCCTGATAAGGTGACCTCATGTTCTGTTCCACTCTACCATCAGTCTGGACTCCAGTCAGTCCACAGTGATTTCAGTAGGTGGGCGTACTTGCCTTGACAGACAACTCCTTCAGCCAATCCGCATCACCAACTTCAATCCAAATCGAAGAACGGCGAAAATGTTGTTTCTTGTCTTGTTTAATTGTTGTAATTGAGTATTATAACTGCACTTACAGCTGTGTTTACTCTACTAACGTTAACGTTTACCCAGGGTTCGAGTTATGGGGGGACCTATGGGGTCTTGGACCCCATAGCTAGAGTCTGGGACCCCATAGTCCAGAACACCTGTGGGACCCCCACAAATATAACTTTTTTATTTTTATTTATTTTTTCCTTTTTTGTGTTCCAAATAACACATTTTTCGATGGAATAATTATTATTATTTATGTTAACACTTTCAGTGCCACGGCCCTTGGGCAAAAGGTTGCTTGCTGTGCCACATAGGCCGCAATGCATTTTAAAACAGTCATATAATTTCTTTAATAATTACTATGTAAACACTGAACACGCACAAATAACGATGAGACTCTCTTCTATCACCTGCAAAAAAAAGTTTATTGATCCCATTTTCCGTTCTTTAGTTATGAGCCGGAGAAGATAGCTTGATCGAACGAAAAACAGAGCTTTTTTTCTACGAGCTGAGATAATGAGCCTTTTGTGAAATTAAACATTTCAAGCATAATCACTGACTCTGAAGCTAATTTTCTGATGTAGTCACACCTCAAAAATAATTTCCTTCAATAAAACAGTGAAGGCAAGGGAATTTTGTTTGGAAGAATAATATTTTTAGCTGAAACCAGCAGCGCTGGCGCCTGCATGCGCTGCTGGTTGCAGCTTCTTGCTGATCTTTTGCTGCTGGTGGGCATCGGATATTCTGGCTTGCGTTTGCCAACCCTGTCCTGCTGTCTGGGTCTGTGTTGTGTACTTGGCTCTGCGTGCCCACCTCCCCCCCTCCTCCTCCCCCCCCCCCCCCCCCGTTGTGGGAGGAGTATCTCTCTGCTCTGCTGTTTTCTCGTTTTCTCTGCCTGTGCTCAGCACTGAAAAAGTCAGCTAGATCCTGCTTTTTTACAGCCGCGTGTACCAGCTCCCATGCTTCGAGTTGAGAATAATAACAAATCCACGGCTGATCATGTGTTGCAGCGGACACGGAGGCTGTTGCAGCGGACATCGAGGTGCTCAATTGTGATAGCAGATTGGCTGCTGCAGGGGCACAGCTAAACGTTGCTTCAATGAAGCCGCTGCATACGGACGGATGCGATGCGATTTCCTTCCCCCCAATGACTTCTTCTGTGTGTTTCACTCCACGTTCTCTCATCTGGAGAGCGCTGTCGCCACCTAAGGGTTCTGTAAAATAGGTTAGACACATTCAATACCTCTGAATATTGTAAGAGGCGATGTAAGAGGCATAGATCGACACCCCCCCGTCAAAAAAAAAAAATCGAGTTATGACGCCATTTGGCGTCGCTGGCACTGTACGGTAAATTTCTAATGACGCCATATGGCGTCGCTGGCACTGAATGTGTTAACTAGATAAATAGGCTAAATAAGAAACATGTTTTCAGTTTTCCCAAAACAACCGTTTGAATTGTTGTGTGAAATAGGCTGCATTTCACCTCCAAGCCACCATGTGCCGCCCATGAGCGCGTGTTCTACTACTACAACCGAGTTGCAGGGAGAAGAAGCCACAACATGCAACCATCACGTGATGTAAACAGCCGCCTGAGCCAACAAGATCTTATTAATCTTTAGTATAGCGTTATCATGCCACTGAAGAAAAGGCTGAAGCTGCCAACGGGGTGTACAAGCCTGGATAGCTTCGGTTTCAGAAAGAAACAAAGAACGGCTTCAGACAAGGGACAACGACCTGTTACAGCTAGGTTGCTACTAGCTAGTAGGTAAGCTAACGTTATGGACACAGCTGAGAGGAGAGAAGACTGAGACGTTTCATTTTGTAAGTATTACGCCTACAGTTGTTTTTGTTCTAACAAGATGCTGCTACTGTATCTGCTGAAATATGCTGCTGTTTGTTGCAATTTGTTTTTCATTCACAAGTTCTTGATTACCTGTGCACAAGGGGTTTGTTCGTAAGGTTAGCCTACTCTGGTAACTTCCGGTCTGTTGTTGCTATGCAACGGTAGCTAGGGGATGGCTGCCCCATTCATCTGTTTTCTTCTTGTTGTTGTTTTTAGATAGCGTTTCTTGCTGAGTGCAGAGAACTGCTCGGAAAGCAAATTGTATTTGCATTATGTATATGTATGTATGAGCATTATGTATTTATTTTTGTAGTTTTTGATTTATAAGTGCAGAGACAGAGTTAAATAAATGTTAATTTAAGTTCAGCAATTTTGTCTCATTTGTAAAATTAAATTGTTGTATTTTATCAGATGCAAGTGTAAGACTGAATAATAACATCATACAACAGTCTAAACCGAATGTTAATTTAAAATTAGATATTCCTCTAAATCTGGCTTCAAACGGCCACAATTTGAGGAAAAAACGGCCCAATTTTTTTTCGGGCAGGGGGCCACCGATTTAGGGGGACCCCATAGCTATCTGACTATAACTCGAACCCTGCGTTTACCGCTAGGCTTGCCGCGGTAGTCGGTGTTCCCGGTACATAGTAATGGGGCATACACCGATTACATAACATGCCCACCGCTAACACCGTTTGTTTTTATGGAGGAAGAAATAAAATGAAAACTTGCCAGAAAAAGTATCCAGATGTGTCGCTAACGTTAGTTTCTTTTGATAAAGATTGTCTCCACGGGCGTCTGAGAAGTTGTCTCGAGTTGGATGCAGCCATGAGTTGTGATGCAGCCAGTGTTTTGACTATGAGCGTCCAAGCTAACGTTAATACATTACACAGCAACATTATCAGCAGGGCTGACTTAGACTGCCCTGTCTTGTCTATTTAAAACTTTTATTATCAACATACATATAACGTTAATGTTCCATCTAGTCTAGCTGCTGTGATCATGAGGATAGCTGACTGGTGTCTCACTGTTATTGTCCCCCGGACCAACATGCACTAGACTAGTAGGAACCAACAATCCTATTGTTACAGAGCTTTTTTTCTTCTCTTTTACCTTTATTTTGACGGTGTCACCGGTGTCACATGTTTATTACCCGGTGGGAAAATGTCCACACCGTGGCATCCCTTGTTACCGCTCGTTTCTTCGGGAGCTGCCATACTGTTTTGCCAGCGGTGTCCCTGATTGGCCGGTTACATTGTCAACGACGAGGCAGGTCCCTGATTGGCCCGTGCACTTTGTAATTTTTGGAAATGTCTGGGGGCGGGCTGGAGTCCAGACTGATCGGCAGAACGAAACAGAATGTGAGTTCATGTGATCAGGATGTTTTACCAGACTAGTTGCAGGAGGGAAGGGTGTCTCATTCACTCTCTGCCCAGATGTTCCCAGCGGGTCTGGGGATTTGAACCAGCAACCTTTGGGCCACCAGCCCACTTCTCTAACCCCTTTAGGGTGACAGGTCCTAAATCACTGCTCAGATCGAAGGTGACTCTAAATTAACACCAGCTTGTACAGCAGACAGGCAGGCAAGGTCTAAGTAGGAACCAGTGGTGTAGTCTACCTTTTTTCAGAGGGTATACTGACTCTAACTCTGAGGCGGAGATTCAACCAATTTTTGTTGTTGTTGTTGTTCCTCCCCAAATTTACAGAATAGCTTCAGCTAGTGTCCTCTAGAGCAGAGGTTCTAAAATGTTTTTCAGCCAAGGACCCCTTACAAGATAGAAAATATACCGGGGACCCCCTCATTCTGATTTGTGATTTTGGGCTAAGCTTAATTGTTTCCACGGTAACGTGCTTGACTTTTAATTTGATAGGTTTTTTATTAGAATGTAATTTTTACATTTTTTATTACATTACATTTACATTACGTCATTTAGCAGACGCTTTTGTTTTATCCAAAGCGACTTACAATATCACAATTTGTCAACAGTACAGAAAACCACTATGCAACACAATCAATGACAGCCAAGATATTTTGATAGACTAGCACCATGTAGGAAGTAGTTTGAGAAGGAATAAGTAACATGTAGCATTTAAAAAAAAAAAAAAAAAAAAAAAAAAAAAAAAAAATTACCTGAAAACTTTCCGCGGACCCCCTGGCAAAGTGCCACGGACCCCTGGGGGTCCGCGGACCCCCATTTGAGAACCACTGCTCTAGAGAGATAGTGGCATCAGCGGAGGACCAAAATGCGAGACTCATTAGCCAATGAACAGCCAGGAATGGTTCTCGCGCTACTTTTGCATGCTAAAATAAAGCTGATAATGTACAATTTGAATCATGGGATGAAAAACCCTTTCAAAGTACAACACAAACTGTCTATTTTGCTGCAACTCGACAGTGCTGCTTTTTTTACTCAAGAGTTCCAGGACCTACTTCCTGGAAAAAAAACTGGTCCATTGGAGGGAATGGAGATGTCGGAACCCTTCTACGGCTCTGGCTTCAGCTATCAGCTTCATCTTGCTTCTTCGGTCGCTATTCTCTCTCCTGAAGATGTGTTTACCGACGGGGAGAAAGCCCCACGTGATAGCCACCCGTCAATCTCTCTCTCTCTGCTCAACGCTGTAACACCATTTTATTTTGAAATTCAGTTGACTTTGCCATTTCCCACGGATATTGTCGCGTTTTTCTTTCATGGCTTGACAGAAAAAGTCTGCCTTCACGCGCCTAGTCGGCTTGAATAGAACTCATGTAAAAATCGGCGCAGCTCAGGCGAGGCGTGGGTACACGGAAGGTTCACGTCGAGGCGCCTCATTGACTAAAAAGGACGCCTATTTAAAAGCGTGTGTAAAGGCAAGGCTTGGGTGCTGTGTGTGAACGTAGGGTAACACACAGAGCGCACAGGGTGAATTTTATGAATGGAAATTGAAAACGATACGTATCATAGCGCATTTCCCAGTGCGTATACGCAAATCTGAGTCATTCCGCAGTGTGTATACTGCGTATACCTGCGTATCACGTAGACAACACCCCTGGTAGGAACAACATGCTAGTAAGAATAACACTCATACCCAGCCACATATATTTAGATCACTGGATCTATTTTAGATTGTAAGTGGAAGTCGATGGATCAACCCAAAGAAAACACTGGAGCGCACAATTATATAATTGAATAGGTCAAAAAGTCAGAAATTGTCTGAGGAAGATGGAACTGGATCAAAACAGACAACACAACATACATCAAACAACCGGAATTAGATTAAAAACAGTGATCTGTGTGATCCAGTGCCTTCTTTGGGTTCATATCCAGAGACTTTGGCCTGCTGAGTGATACAGTGCTGTGTAATTCACTACACCTTCATTCCAACCTGCCATACTGTTGCACACACATGAATGAATGAGCTTTATTTGTCATTGTCACAAAACAAGTTTTAAGAACAACGTAATTGAAGCAATCCCCTATGTGCGCTTAGACAAGACAATAAGTTAGGTAATAAAGATAATGGTATAAAAGTAACGAGGTAATAAAGGGTAAAAGTGTCTAGTGTATCACAGTATGAGGTAATAAAATAAAAAATAAAAAATAAAAGTAAAAAGTGTAAAAAGTGTCTAGTGTCAGGTTTGTTCTGTGTACACTCTATATACATTCCACTTACATTCCCCTTAGCATCAAGCATTATAAGCATCATACATTAAGCATCGACATTGAACTTGGTTCCGTGTGTACATTCTTGAACATTCTATGTACATATACTTATTATTATTGTATATTATTCTATATATATATATATATATATATATATATATATATATATATATATATATATATATATATTCTACATATACAGTCTACATACAGTATGTCTAAGATAACTGTGTTAGGGCATGTATCAAAGATGGCGATGAAGATGAGTATCGGGATGTGGTGGCCAACTTTGTCACATGGTGTGAGCTGAACCACCTGCAGCTCAACGTGTCAAAGACAAAGGAGCTGGTGGTGGACCTGAGGAGGGTCAAGGCTCCGGTGACCCCTGTTTCAATCCACAGGGTCAGTGTTGACATAGTGGAGGATTACAAGTACCTTGGAGTGTACATTGACAATAAACTAGACTGGCTAAGAACTCTGATGCACTCTACAAGAAGGGGCAAAGCCGTCTCTACTTCCTGAGACGGCTGAGGTCCTTCAACGTCTGCTGGACCATGCTGAGGATGTTCTATGAGTCGGTAGTGGCTAGTGCCTTCCTGTATGCTATTGTGTGCTGGGGCAGCAGGCTGAAGGCAGCAGATGCCAACAGACTCAACAAACTGATCCGTAAGGCCAGGGACATTGTGGGGCTGGATCTGGACTCTCTGACTGTGGTGTCGGAGAAGAGAACGTTGTCCAGGCTACGCTCCATCATGAGCAATGACTCGCACCCACTCCACGGCGTGCTAGTCAAACACAGGAGCACGTTCAGTGAGAGGCTGATCCCACCTAGATGCAATACGGAGAGGCACAGGAAATCATTCCTGCCTGTGGCCATTGGTCTATTTAATGCCTCTCTTAACACATTGAGTGCCACAGCGCTTCAGTAAAATTGTCTGCAGCCTGTGCCAGATTCACTTCCATTCAGTTGAAAACAGCTATAGAATTTTTTCTATTATGGCTATATTGACGGGGCTGGACTTTAATGAAACATTGAACACTCCTGCTTCTTCCAAAGAAGAAATTTTGTTTCTAGACAGTTCCATTATGAAATGACAGCCTCTGAAAAAAGTGCACTTTCAAGGGTTTTCTGTCGTTTTTTTTTACTTTCCAAGATATAGTCACTTTTATGAATACCTTTTGCACTCTAATTTCGAGCACATTCACTGACTCTGGCTGGTGTTTTCTGATGTGGTGGCGTGGTGTGGTTTCTGTGCAGCCTGCGTGCCCACCCCCCCCTCTCCCCCCCCCCCCCCTCTCCACCTCTGAGCTGCGGGCTCCTCCCACACGCACAGAGTTTGTTTTCTCGACTCCGTTTTTGCCCCGGACGGATCCCAGCGCGCATCAAGGAAATGATGCGCGCTGGCAAACGCGACTGAACGAAAAGGCTTGGCCGTTCGGCTTCGGATGCTGGCTTTCTGGCAGGAAATCGTGTGGAGATAGATAGAAGCATAAGAGCTCAGTTGTGAGCGCGGATGCAGCCGAGCCCACTCTCCGCTGCAGACAGAGCAATCTGTACGGCTCTGGCTGAAGCATGCATCGGTTTCCTCTTTGATCACGTCTTTCCCTGCTGTCTCATGCACAAACTAAAGGATCTGAGGTGGGTGGCGCAGCTTCCGTGACGATGTTTAAGGTGGCGCCGTGTGATCCCTTGAAGGGATTCATGCTCACTGGCTAGGTACGACCTTAAACAGCAGAATTATGGAATAATATGAATTATGATTTTAGGACGTCCACAGACGTCCTTGGCACTCCTCGTTACTTTTTTTTAGGACGTGCACAGACGTCCTTGGCACTCAATGTGTTAAAAGAGCACCTCGGAGAAGCTCAGTCTCCCTGAGACTGAGCCAGCCGATAGGTTAACTGTGCCTGGCTGAGCCACGTGTAACGTAAAGGGCAAGCCGACTTGATATAAGTCCAGTGTGCAATAACGGTAATTGTCATGTAATGTATACTTACTCTACTTATTTTGCTTACTTTATACGTATTCTACTTATTTTGCTTATTTTTGCTTACTATCGCATTTAACTACTGTTTATTTTATGCTATGTTGTGTTCTGTGTGCGAGCTACTGTAACCTGTCCCAATTTCCCCCCGGGGATCATTAAAGTCTTTCTGATTCTGATTCTGATTCTGATTGAGCGCAGCTATGGCTCTTGGAAATAAACTGTCTCTGAACCGGCTTGTTCGTGCCCTCATTGCTCTGTAGCGTCTGCCCGAGAGCAGCAGTTCAAAGTGGCAGTGCCCGGGGTGGGATGGGTCTTTGAGGATGATGTGGGCTTTCCTGAGACAGCGGGAGCTGTACAGGTCAGCCAGGGAGGGGAGGGGGCAGCCGACGATCTTCTGGGCGGTGTTGACGACTCTCTGGAGTGCCTTCCTCTCCGCGGCTGTACAGCTGCAGAACCACACGCAGATACAGTACGTGAGGATGCTCTCGATGGAGCACCAGTAGAAGGAGACCAGCAGTTCCTGTGCGAGATGGTTGTTCCTGAGTAATCTAAGGAAGTACAGTCTCTGGTGTGCCTTCTTGATGGTAGCAGTGGTGTTGGTGCTCCAGGTCAGGTCATCATGTAGATGGACGCCCAGGAATCGGAAGTCGGAAGCTCTCTCCACGCTGTCCCCGCTGATAACCAGGGGCTGAGTGTCTGTTTTCTTCCTCCTGTAGTCTATGATTAGTTCCTTGGTCTTGGAGGTGTTTTTGTGCACCACACCGACAGCTTCTCCACCTCATCCCGGTACGCAGACTCGTCTCCCCCAGAGATGAGCCCCACCACGGTGGTGTCGTCCACGAACTTGATGATGGAGTTGCTGGGGTGGGCAGGGGTGCAGTTGTAGGTGTAGAGGGAGTAGAGAAGGGGCCCTATCTTGGTATAGGCGATATCCCCAATTTACGCTTGCGCACCTGTTTGCGCGTGCTTTAAAGGCCCATTCCGTCGGAAGAAATAAATGTGCACAAAGTGTTTTTTATTGGCAATGAATGCGCCTCGACGTAACTTAAAAATAGCGACCAGGGGCGTTTCTCTCCGACCAGCCGTTCAGAAGATACATGGAAATACCGCAGTTTCGAAGGGGTGAGCATTTCCCGCCACAGCTAGAGGATGTGACGTCTGCGCGTTCACGAGCCTGCCTCTTGTCCTGGCTCCGGCGTAAACGAAGAAGACGGCTAACAGGAAATGGCTAACGTTACGTTCGTCTCTAGCTGCTAGCAAAATAAAACAACAACACAGACTCCACAAAAAGTCCACACTAAATAAATAAATAAACATTTATCTAATGAAGCCCGTCTGGCCAGACAGCAGCAATGTGACCGACATCGGGGGGAAACTAGAGTCAGGACTGTTTTCGGTTCATGAAGGGAACTTCCTGCTTGTAGCTACTGTAATGTGGTTTTGACCAGATAACGTTAGCTGTTTGCTAATGGATTTTCAAGATTCAAGATTTTTATTGTCACTCCGTAGTACAAGTATCTGACCACCTGGTCAGAAACTCTGCTAACATTACCGTCTTGTGTGAAGTAATGCAACCCTAACGTTACTACCGTTATGTTTATGGTCATGGAACATTATTGTTTGACTGCAGTTAGCTGCGGTGGTGAGTCTGCCTATTATAACCATAACGTTAGCTTGATGCTATACGCGGCTAACTAATAGATTTAGCTATATTTATAGAAATTACCACCAGCCCCACTAATAACGTTACTGTCTTGTGTTGATAATGAATCTAACAGTATGCCTAACGTTAGCCTACTGTCTGTTATGCTTACGGTACATTGTTTGACTGTTCAGTTTGACGTACCGGGGGAGAAGGCTCTGACTGCAGTTAGCTGCAGTGGGACTGCACATAGTAACATCTAATTGCGGCTAACTAATATTAATTTACATTTATAGAAATTACCACCGAGCTCCACTATTAACGTTACCGTCTTGTGTGGATAATGAATGTAACATATCGTCGTAAATATCATGTCGTAAATATGCCTAACGTTACTGTTATGCTTATGAAACATTGTTTGATTGTTCAGTTTGGTCAACTCCAGGCATTAGACGGTACCGTACATATAGGGGTAGCAGGGTAGTTCCTGGCTCACGGTAACGTGAATATCCTATTCATTTCCCCGCAGCCAATGTAAGCCAAAACACGGCCAAACATGCCACAATAATGTCCGATAATTCATCCAGAATCCTTCCTGGGCATCTCGAGGCTGATCTGACCGATAAATTGTCCAGGTTGCCGTTTTCAAGTGACTTTTATGAGTTAACGTTACACAGCAACCAACACCTCTGCTGTTGCCAGGCAACTGCTTGTGTGCGTGCGAGTATGGTGCCCGCGCGTCAGCTCGTTCACACGCTGCCTGCAGTTACTCTAACGGCCACCGGCGTCGGTAACAGTGACAATTGACGGAATGGGCCTTTAAGGCAGGGAAAATTTCAGTCCACTGTCCAGGTGTTATGAGTTTTGCACCCCCGCCCAGCATCAGCAAAATGCATCCCCACCTCACGGGAGCATATATTGTAATGATTTATACAGAAACACAACTGTTTAAAAAGTGATATAATTGTTTGGGTATCCGTGACCTCTCTGTTTTTAAGTTAAAACAGACCAAAAATGCAATTACTCGCAGGGGAGCATAACAACGGGCACAAACGCAGATTAGAGGCGTGCCAAATAATTTATGCATGACGCAAACGGGATTTGGCGGTGTTAAAAACGAGAATTATTCACAGGTGTGGCCTGGCAATGCCTGGGCGTTACATCAATCAGATTCCCGTCTCGCAGTCCCTGCACAGTTTGTGTGAGGCATGCTGTAATTCTCCCCATGCGTAATTTGGATAGGTGTAGGCCTATTGACTGTATACAGTATATTATCCCTATCTCATAACGACACCATCACATCATATACCTGTTAAAAACAGGTGAGTTTTGATGCAATTCGGGTTATTTTGTTGACTGGGGTGGGACAATAGAAACGTGTTTGCAGCAGGTAAACGGCGGAGAGAAAAGAAAAGATTGGAGGATTTACAGTGGACCCGTACCGAGGAGAGAGAGAGATGGAGAGAGCTTGTGACAATGTACAAGTTTTCTTAATTCATTACCATAACCCCTCCTTGCAATGTGATAAAAGTTTCTCCGTGAATTATAGTTGATTGCCTCACCTAGCAGCAGAATTTGATGTCCTGGGGTGGCACGTCCGTGCGTAATGACGTTTCTGCGCTGCGCGCAGATTATGGTGCGCTCAAGCACAGCGAGTGTTTTAGCCGCTAACTCTGCATAAAGAGAGCCGGCATCACAAGCGAGTTATATGTATCCTGCAAGTCAAGGATGGCTGTCTGCATGGCCTACTATAGTAGCCTGGGTAAACCCAGCCTCCACGTGACCTCTACCTATGTGCTATCAGTCATAGATAGAGGTCACGTGGAGGCTGGGTTTACCCAGGCTACTACTAGGGATGCAGCGGTTTCCGGTTTGAAGGTATACCCCGGTTTGAAAAAGTCACGGTATCAAAACCACTAAGATTTGCCGTCATACCTTCTCCACGGTATCAGCTGTTTCCCCAAAACAACGTGCCGGTTGCTTGCAGAGTGCACCTTACGCGGCCCCTCCCCCTTGCTGCATGCCTACCTAGACGCACAGTAGTGAGGAGCTGCCCTTGACTGTGTTTACAACCGTGTGTGTGATAAAGCAGGAGAACGCAAGGAAGGACCCCCCTGAACTTTCCCCCCATCTAAAAAGACGACGTCGGCTGTATGGGAATATTTCGGCTATTGTAAAATCACAGATGGCCATAGCCTTAACGCAAGACTCACGCGTTGAGCCTAGGATGGCCAGGGCTTAGATCTGCATGAGCACGACCCGTCGTTATTTGTCAAATTCAAGCTACATTAAAACGTTGTCTTGCTTCAACATACATCGCATTGGACATAAACTATTTCCACCCGCAGGTTTGAGGAGTAGCTAACAAACGTCAGATAAATGCTCTCTCTATGCTAACGTTACCTACTGAGGCAGCTAACATGGCTAATTAGCTAGCTAACACCAGCTATCTTTCTCCACTAACTAACGTTAACGTTAGTTGACTGAGCGAACGTCGCTGTACAGCAGGTCGTTATCAAAACGTATTGCACTGAAGAGAAGTAACATTAGATAATGACGAAAGACTCCTCCAACCTGTCAGTGGAAAAGTATGCACAAACTTTGTGTGTGTGAGTGAGAGAGAGAGAGAGAGACAGAAACAGGGACAGAGGCTGTGTGTGTGTGTGTGTGTGTGTGTGTGTGTGTGTGTGTGTGTGTGTGTGTGTGTGTGTGTGTGTGTGTGAGGAAACAATAATTGTGTCCAGTGTTCACCCATTACAAAAGAGAAGCGTGTATTTGATATTATTATGATGTTTTAGTTTCACATCAAATGAATTTGATTAAATCGTTTACATTCATAAGTAAGAACAGTACTATATTAACATAGTATAATAACAAACTATATTAACACATACTTGCCAGTTAACTGTCATTACAGTTGGAGGTTACATTAACATTTTTTCTCAGTCCACAATTCAGCAAACTGTTAAAAATAAAATAAATTTTGTTCATTGGCATTTTTTACACATAAAGGTCCGCAATACCGCGATACCGTGAAACCGTGGTATTTTTGTCCAAGGTTATCATACCGTCAAAAACTCATACCGTTGCATCCCTAGCTACTACTATAGGATATGTATTTTAGATACTGGAAACCTTTTGAAAACACCCACGGAGCAGGATGTCAAACTGCTAGAGAATGTGTTTCCTGTCACTTCCTGACAGATGAGTGGGTGGAGGCAGAGAGATCTGAGAGCAGACAGAGAGGTAGAAGTTAAATACAAACCACCTGAACAAATGTGCGCCCAGTGTCTTTCATTGTGGGGGGGGGGGATAAAACACTAACTGAAAACAGCAGGAGTGAATGTATCGAACAACCACACTGAAAGACTTTTGTGAGACTAGGAAGAGAGGGAGAGAGAGAGAGAGAGGGTTGCCACTCTTTTTGCAATGATAGATTTCAAGCACCTTTCAAGCGCAAATTATTTCAAAATTGCGGCCCAATAATTCACAGAGATGTTCACATATACAAGTCTTAAGTCATCTAATGCAAATTTGTTTCCAGTTATGCTTAAACATTGGAATGAATCATCAACACTAACTCAAAGCAATCTTGAAATCCTCAGCATTTCTGCTTGTAGCCTACGCGGAGAGTGATACTGTAGATAGGAAGAAATTATATCAAGCTTGGCCCAGCAATTCTGAGTGCACATGGCTTGAACTCAGAGATCCCGGTAGGCTAAATTCAAGCACTTTTAAGGACCTCTTTATAAATCCAAGTACATGTTTTTTTTTCTTTTTAAATTCAAGCACTTTAAAACACTTTCCAGACCTGTGGGAAGTGGCAACCCTGGAGAGAAAGAGAGAGAGAAGAGAGAGACAGACAGACAGACAGACAGACAGACAGACAGACAGACAGACAGACACCTAATTGGAAGTGGACTGCAATGCAAGAGAAAATCTATACATTTCCAAGCCGAACAGTGAAGCCAGGAAGGAAGCAGGGAGAGTTAAATGTGGGCGAGCATCTGTAACAGTATTTGTGGTCAAGTTTGGTTTGCCTGACTGTGTTTCCATTGAAATTAAAATGGCCCCACCCCTTCCCTCTGAGAAGGTAAATAAGACATAGTAACAGCCTCCATTGGGTTCATATCTCTCTCTCTCTCTCTCTCTTGCTCTCCCCCCCCAGTCTGAGTTCATCAAACAGTGTGTGTGTGTGTGTGTGTGTGTGTGTGTGTGTGTGTGTGTCCCCTCAATGAGTTCCAGACCTCCAGCTCGCCTCAGAAAAACTGTCTCCCCACCCGTCCGACGCCCAGCAGGGGAGAGGTGGGTGGAGTCTTTGGGGTGAGGCTTTCTCCCAAACACTCATAAAGGATTACTTTCACCAGGGACTCAATCGCTTCGCTCTATTTAAAAAGTGAGTCCAAAAACTGCCACCTGTACTCGGAGGAGAATATTGGAGACTCTTAAAAGGCAGCAATCTTGAACTCCTCTGGTCAGCTTTTAGATGAGAAGATGGTGAGAGAATCTTGACTCGTAACAAATGTTTGCAGAATCCAACCAGGCTAGAGTTCAACTCAATATTTTTAGACTGAAGTTGCCGAAAGTTGATATTTTGTGCCAATTTTGAAGCTTTAATCTTGACTATTTACATGCCGCAAAATTACAAGTACCGGTATTCAGTTTTCCCCAAAGAGCTCTATACTATAGAGTACAAAAGCCTTTGAAACTGCATGTTTGACCATGTGACACTGGAACTTTACATTGAATCCCATAATAATGAGATTCTTTTCAAATCTGAGATACATTATTTCAAGTTTCAAGTGCCTTTATTGTCATTGTTATTCAAAGAACGAAACAGCGGAGCATCTCTCTGAGTCACGTAGTGCAAAATGCCGTAAGAGGTAGAATAATGTTATGAATAAATAAGAAAAGTTAAGCATTCAACAGTCAAATAGAATGCCATCACAAAGAGTTCTATATAATAACAGAACAATAATAATAGTTCCTCGTGCAATTTATCGGGTGCAAAGTAATGTACTGTATGTACAGTACTGTAGTCCAATCATGAGTCAGAGTTCTTGTGTGGCACTGTGGTTGTGTTAGGGGTGGTGGTGGTGGAGGAGGGGAGGATTTTGGGGGGGTTGTCTTCTTTACTGTCCTTAAATGAATAATTAATTTAGATAAAACATGAACACAACCTTGAAAAGTGAAATTAACATATGCACATGCATAAGGAAAAATAAATACCAAACTACTGTCCAATGCACCTATTCATTGACTCCTACCTTCTCACTCACTGTACATTGGTCTGAAGTGGAGTCAGCTACATGAGTAAAGCGCAGATGGAAAAATGCTTGGTCCAAAGATATAGTGAGGTTATGAGAAAGTGTGGTTGCACCAAGTTATTCTGGTCACTTCCTTACTGCCTACCTCTGCTCACAGTCTATTGGTGAGTCAATGCAGTCTGTGTCTATTCAAGCCGGTGTGTGTAGGTGTAGGGTTGGGTACAGAAACCCGGTACCACTATGGCACTGGTTCCTTTATGATCGGCACTACCGGTAGTCCGGTAACGCAATGCAATGCAGAGTTCGGTACCTCATTTCGCTGCCATGTCTGAGCTGCCGATTGAAATATCCACCCTCCGGTGGTCCGAAACCTCACTAACTGCCGCACGCGCCTTCACTAACATTATCGTTAAGTGTGTATTCTTTTATTATTCATTTATTAATATATTGTTACATTTATTTGCGTCCCACTTTTATTTAAAAACGTTTTTTACCGCATTTACGCTCCGAAAATCATAAAAGTGGTCCTCATTTGTGAAGATTATCTTGCTGAACACAAAGGCCGGCATTTCATAAACTTTTGTTAACCACAGACCTTATTTCAGGCATTTAACCAAAGTTCCCATACAAAAATCCCATTGACTTTGAGATGCGGGAAGTGGTAACATCCAGGTTTAGGCAGGTCTTAGGACTCATTCCTGCGGTACTCTACTGCTAATAAAGAGTAGGAAATTGATTCATATGAAAATGAGATTATTACTCCGAGGGTGTAATATGTGTCTGTGTGTCTGTGTGTCTGTATTACACAGGGTGTAATATGTGTCTGTGTGTCTGTGTGTCTGTATTACACAGGGTGTAATATGTGTCTGTGTGTCTGTGTGTCTGTATTACACAGGGTGTAATATGTGTCTGTGTGTCTGTGTGTCTGTATTACACAGGGTGTAATATGTGTCTGTGTGTCTGTGTTACACAGGGTGTAATATGTGTCTGTGTGTCTGTGTTACACAGGGTGTAATATGTGTCTGTGTGTCTGTGTGTCTGTATTCCACAGGGTGTAATATGTGTCTGTGTGTCTGTGTGTCTGTATTACACAGGGTGTAATATGTGTCTGTGTGTCTGTGTGTCTGTATTACACAGGGTGTAATATGTGTCTGTGTGTCTGTGTTACACAGGGTGTAATATGTGTCTGTGTGTCTGTGTTACACAGGGTGTAATATGTGTCTGTGTGTCTGTGTGTCTGTATTCCACAGGGTGTAATATGTGTCTGTGTGTCTGTATTACACAGGGTGTAATATGTGTCTGTGTGTCTGTGTGTCTGTATTACACAGGGTGTAATATGTGTCTGTGTGTCTGTGTGTCTGTATTCCACAGGGTGTAATATGTGTCTGTGTGTCTGTATTACACAGGGTGTAATATGTGTCTGTGTGTCTGTGTGTCTGTATTACACAGGGTGTAATATGTGTCTGTGTGTCTGTGTGTCTGTATTACACAGGGTGTAATATGTGTCTGTGTGTCGGGGCACTGGGGATGACTGGGTGTTAAACTCTTACCTGGCAGGAAGGGAATGATCCTGCGCTTGGGATCCTTCTGGCCTCCTTCCACTGGGAATTTATCCAGCAATTCCATCTGAAAGACAGAGATTAATTAAAACTAATGACTACACAAAATACAATGCGCGCGTGCGTGCACACACACACACACACACACACACACACACACACACACACTTCCCATTACGCACAACAGGAGAGCTGGGGCTGCAGAGGAAGGGTTCACATTTTTACAAATCAGCAGTTTCCCAAAAGGAATCTGGCCAATAAAGCAAAGGCTGCCAATGATTAGGAATGTACTGAGCAGATGGTATGGTTTCTCCTTCCAGTACACATGCTGCTGCTGCTGCTATGGGGCTGTTAGCAGCAAGGCAACACTGACATAGTGGAACATTTCGCTTTCTCCTATTTTAATAGGCCAGAGAGCCTCTCTCTCTCTCTCTCTCTCTCTCTCTCTCTCTCTCTCTCTCTCTCTCTCTCTCTCTCTCTCTCTCTCTCTCTCTCTCTCTCTCTCTCTCTCTCTCTCTCTCTCTCTCTCTCTCTCTCTCTCTCTCTCTCTCTCTCTCTCTCTCTCTCTCTCTCTCTCTGAGTCTCGCTTGATCTTTCTCCATCTTTCGCTCTCCCTCACTGACTACGTTTACATGCACACAATATTCC
This sequence comes from Poromitra crassiceps, assembly GCF_964638095.1. Lineage (NCBI taxonomy): Eukaryota > Metazoa > Chordata > Actinopteri > Beryciformes > Melamphaidae > Poromitra > Poromitra crassiceps. The sequence continues at coordinate 121,691,107 of NC_139623.1, forward strand.
ACTATTATTCGGAAAATGACAATATTCTGAATTTGATAAGGGTCATGTAAACAGCATATTCCAGTTGCATTTTCCGAATTTGGCCTTTTTCCGAATTTAGCATTTTCCGAGTAAGTCATCTGGGTTATTCCAGTATTATTCGGGTTTTAGGAGGATTCTTTGATCATGTATACAGCGCATTCGGAATATGAGTCTCAATCAGGGTTTTTACCGCAGTTTGCGATGCATGTTGCCTGTTTGTGCTCAACTGATGTGTGCTAGAAAGCGCTAGAAGAGGCAATATAATCATATAATCCGTCATCTCTGGCATACGAAAAGAAAAGCCCAGATTTCTGATCGGGAGGAGATGAGAAACATCGATTGGTGCCCACGGAAGTCCAAAGTGCTTGCGAGCCTGCGAGGTAGGCTAATAATGCAGGCTACTAGCCTACTTTTTATGTAAGACTTTGATGTGCAAATATTCGCAATGCCAAACTTTCCAGCAGCAAGCTCCTGAAATGGACCAAGTGATCCTATGTTTATTCTCAACAGAAAAACTCCGCCTACCTGCATCTCTCTCTCTCTTCCCCCTCCCTCACATGTTGGGGAGGGCGAGCTACAACTGCATGTAAACAGGAATATTAGTGGATTATTTGTTTAATATTGTCATTTTCCGAATATGGGCAAAAACCGGAATATTGTGTGCATGTAAACGTAGTCATTGTCACTATCCTATCTCCCTAACTCTATCTATCTACACAGTCATTTATCTCCCTATCTCTATCTATCTACACAGTAATTTATATCTCCCTATCTCTATCTATCTACACAGTCTCTATCTCTATCTATCTACACAGTCTCTATCTCTATCTATCTACACAGTCTCTATCTCTATCTATCTACACTGTCTCTATCTCTATCTATCTACACAGTCTCTATCTCTATCTATCTACACAGTCTCTATCTCTATCTATCTACACAGTCTCTATCTCTATCTATCTACACAGTCTCTATCTCTATCTATCTACACTGTCTCTATCTCTATCTATCTACACAGTCTCTATCTCTATCTATCTACACAGTCTCTATCTCTATCTATCTACACAGTCTCTATCTCTATCTATCTACACAGTCTCTATCTCTATCTATCTACACAGTCATTTATATCTCCCTATCTCTATCTATCTACACAGTCATTTATATCTCCCTATCTCTATCTATCTACACAGTCATTTGGTCTCTCTCTCTCTTGACATCTCTCACTTTTTTCCTCTCTACCCGTTTCTCTCTTTCATATTGCACTTTATGCCCCATCATCTTGGCCACTTTCAGTTCAATCTGGTGAAATCTGTGTGTGTGTGTGTGTGTGTGCACCAGAGATGCTCACAAGTCATTTTTTCCAAGTCCAAGTCAAGTCTCAAGTCTTTGGGCACAGGTCAAGTCGTCTCAAGTCTCTTATGGATGAGCGTTCTATCATCTGCTGGATGCAATGCGGTCTGCTTAGAACACTGTATTAGCTGGGCGTCCGGGTAGTGTAGTGGTAGATTCCCTGCCTACCAAAACGAGGGTGCAGGTTCACACCCCCGTGTTACCTCCGGCTTGGTCGGCCATCCATACAGGCAAGATTGGCTGGTGTCTGCGGTGGGAAGCCAGAGGAGGTGCTAGTGCAGCGACCAGGACACATACCCCATGTGTCCTGGTCGCTGCACTAGCACCTCCTCTGGTCGGTCGGGGTGGAAGGGAACTGGTGGGAATAGCGTCATCCTGCATGTGCGACATCCTGCTGGTGAAGCCCGCTGTCATGGTGAAAAGAAGCGGCCGGCAACTGCGCATGTGTCGGAGGAAGCATGGTGCTAGTCTACGGCTCTCCCCAGATCGGCAGAGGGTGGAGCAGCCACCAGGGCAGCAGGGGGGAAGTTGGCCAGGTTTGGGGAGAAAATGGGGGGAAATCTCAGAAAAAAATAAGAAAAAAACACTGTATAGCTAAAACTAAGGAATCCAAACCATGTACTGTATCCTCACTATTTTATCTATTACATGTAACATTGGTCAGTTAGTTGACATCATTATTAGTAGACATTTCCTTAAATGTTAATGCACCAAAAAAATAAAAAAAATAAAGATTGTTCACGAGTCCCAAATCTAGAGTTCACGTCAAGTCTCAACTCAAGTCTCAAGTCAGTGTGTGCGACTTACAGTAAGTCCAAGTCGCAAGTTCATGTCCCCATCTGTGGCTTGCAAACATGTGGCTGTGTGTGCGTGTGTGTGTGTGTGTGTGTGCGTGTGTGTGCGTGTGCGTGTGTGTGTGTGTGCGTGTGCGTGTGTGTGTGTGCCTGGGTTCCAGGCTCCAGCTGCATTCGCCTAGCAGCTGGAGGCCAATAAATTGACACCTGGCCATGTCGACCAATGAACACTCTTGCATTTTCTCTTTACTTCTCTCACCATTTCTCTGCCTCACTCTCTCATCACCTGTTTCCTGTCTCTCTCTCAGCACATCAGACACACTCTTAGTCCAGCTGAGCAGACCATTACAGTGCATGCTAAGCACAACAAAACGCAGGAGGTATGATGTTGCCTGCCTGCGAGCACTTTTCTGACAGCAGCAGGTCTGCACTGTGTCTTGGCTTATGGATGGATCCCTGTGTGGTACTTGAGGAGAAACCGCATGAAACCTCCTGCCAGAAGATGTGAAAAATACTCGACTCTGTCAAATGTTTGAGAAAGGAGAGCCAGGGAATTTCTTTGATATTGCACCCTGAGTGTAGAATCAAATACTCCAAAAACACAAAGGGAATGCTCTCCCTGTATAAATAAAGGTAAAAAAAAAAAAAAAAAAAAAAAAAAAAAAAAAAACTACATTTATTCCACTACAGAGACATATTGTTACTGTAGGGGGAAGTCTGGGAAGTGTTTACCACTTTTCACACTGGATGTTCACTGTGTTTAGCCTTCGACCCAATTCACATTGGCTCCATTTGCCGGATAGCCGCCCTGCTCCATTAATTGTAAATTGGGGTAGTGCAGTAGTGCTCTGGTGGTCATTGTAAATGGGGTGGTGCAGTAGTGCTCTGGTGGTCATTGTAAATGGGGTGGTGCAGTAGTGCTCTGGTGGTCATTGTAAATGGGGTAGTGCAGTAGTGCTCTGGTGGTCATTGTAAATGGGGTGGTGCAGTAGTGCTCTGGTGGTCATTGTAAATGGGGTAGTGCAGTAGTGCTCTGGTGGTCATTGTAAATGGGGTAGTGCAGTAGTGCTCTGGTGGTCATTGTAAATGGGGTGGTGCAGTAGTGCTCTGGTGGTCATTGTAAATGGGGTAGTGCAGTGGTGCTCTGGTGGTCATTGTAAATGGGGTAGTGCAGTAGTGCCCTGGTGGTCATTGTAAATGGGGGTAGTGCGGTAGTGCTCTGGTGGTCATTGTAAATGGGGGTAGTGCGGTAGTGCTCCGGTGGTCATTGTAAATGCGGGTAGTGCGGTGGTGCTCTGGTGGTCGGCGTCACAGGGGGTTCAGTAAAAAAATGGAGTGGTCCTCCGTGGGAGACGTTGAAAATATTCAACCCTTGGAGAGGGGAGTACAAAGACACAGATGACCGTGCAGCCACTCGCCGTACTGTCGCTCTTCAAATTGGGATTTTTGGTTAGTATTTTTTTATTTTTTTATTGATGTTTATGCGTAAATCACTTGACATACAGAAATCAATTCTTATATGGTATAACCCATCCATCATCATCATAGATTTACATAGTTTTTTACATATATTATATAAAAACAACATAAAGACATAACAGTAAACAGAAAAAGAAAAAAGGAAAATAAATTACAACAAACAAAAAATGTTGATAGAAAAGAAATATATATATATATACCACGTGATCAAATCTTATATCTCATAGTACCTGTTATCTTATCAGGAGGGAAGAACCTCATTTAGTCTTTAAACCTTTCGGTTAGCTTCAAAAAGTGACCCCATACCTCAGTGAAGACATCTTCTCTTCCCGTATCCCTATAAGTTACCCTTTCATAAGATGCTGTACGACACATTAGATCCAACCATTCCTCGAATGTAATGGGAATAAGTGATTTCCAATGTCTTAATGCAATTCTACAACCAGATATCATGGCCATTCTATACCACATCCCTTGGTATTGAGACAATATGGTATCTTTTGGTAACAAACCCAATATGCATGTCGCAAGAGATTTATGTAGTTTTTTATTCAGTATTTCACTCAAAAATACTACAATTTTGTCCCACATGTTCTTATTACCTTCTCACATTCATACAGCATATGTACGAGCGTACCCATATCTTTATCACATCTCCAGCAGGTGTCATTATTTCTCAGCTTAAGTTTGGCTAGCTTACTGGGGGTCCAATAGCTTCTATTTAACACTTTGTAAACGATAAGTTGTGACTGTGCTTCTCGAGAGCATTTATGCCATTTGGCTACTAACTTCTTCCAAGAGTCTTCAGAAATGTCTTCACAAATATCCTTCTCCCAGCTTAATTTCAAGCCTGTCAGGTTAGGTGCCTGATGATCTCTAATGACATTATAAAACCTTGATGCACCTCCTCTTTTATAGCAGTCTTGATAAAATACTCCTTGAATCCCAGTTAATGGGTCAAGTGAGGAATTTGTCACAGAGGATATACAGTGCCTAATCTGCAAGAACCTATAGAAATGTTTGTTGTCCAGTCTAAAGTCATTCTTAATGTCCTCAAAGGGTATTACCCCATCTTCTCCTGCTATGTCCCCTAGGACATGAATTCCCGACTTGACCCAGTCCTCCCACATGAAAGAGTTCCTATCAATTTTCAATTTCTTATTAAACCAAACGGAGGCTCTTGGTGTAAGATATGGGTTAGCTCTAGTTAATTTGTGTGACTGGTTCCAGGTTTCTCGAACAAAAGACAGAAGAGGGTTCTTAAAAGGTATAGGTCTGTCTGATTGTGTTAGGAAGGATTCTAAAGATGAAGGAGACACCAGTTCTTCCTCAATCTTGACCCAGGCAGGTACCTGTTTTACAGAAAGATTTAACTTTGATAGCTGTGAGAGTGAGAATGCATAATGATACCAGATTAATTTAGGCAAAGATAAACCACCTTTTTCCTTAGCTGCATACATTTTGGCACCACTAAACATAGGTCTTTTTCCCATCCACAAATAGTCACTGATTACTTTATCATATTGAATGAGCAATTGAGGTGGGAGAGTTAGGGGGAGCATATATAGAATATAATTTAATTTAGGGGCTATTATCATTTTCACTAGATTTATCTTACCAAGAAGGGATATATACATTTTGGCCCAGTTCTGTGTTAAAGTTTTAATATGTTCAATTATTGGGGCGATGATAACTTGCATTATATCTTTCAACCCTGGGGTTAGTTTTATCCCTAAATAAGTCAGACCTGACGGTATCCATCTAAACTGCCAGTCTTTCCTAATGGCTGGTGGACAGAGCCTAGATAGAGGCTTAGCCTCTGATTTACTCCAATTAATTGTATATCCAGATATAGCTGAAAAAGAGTCTATGACTAATCCAATGTTTACAGCTGCTGTTTGAGGGTTGCTGGAAACCAATAAAATATCATCTGCATATAAAAGCAGTTTATGCTCCTCTTGCCCAGTAATTACCCCTTTGATGTTTTGATTGGCCCTCAGTGCAATGGCCAGTGGTTCCAGAAATAGCGCAAATATTTGCGAGGAGAGTGGCGACCCTTGTCTGGTCCCCCGACCTAGGTTGAAGGACGATGACATGATTCCATTAGTCAAAACTGAGGCCATTGGATTAGCATACAACAACTTCACCCATCCAATAAATGATGGACCAATTCCGAATCGCTCTAGGGCGTAAAACAGAAATGAAAATTCAACCTTATCAAATGCCTTTTCAGCATCTAGTGAGAAGGCTACTGTAGGCTCTTCATCATTCCTAACTTTCCACATAATGTGTAACAGCCTACGGAGATTGTCAGCTGAGTTCCTTCCTTTCACAAACCCCACTTGGTCAGGGTGCACCAGGCTTGGTAGCACTATTTCGAGTCTATTTGCAAGAATTTTTGCTAAGATTTTCTCATCTATGTTAAGGAGGGAGATGGGTCTATCATTTCCGCAATACTGAGGGTCTCTGCCTTTCTTCTGCAGAAGTGTAATAGTAGCAGATCTCATGCTAGTAGGCAAGCTGCCCTTCAGTAAGGAATCCTGATACACCTTTAACAGACTGTCGGTCTTTGTGACCATGTCCTTGTGTATGTAAGGCTGAGAGTGCTCAGAGCATAAAGAATTTCATTGTATTATACATTGTATTATACATATGACAATAAACTACTCGAACTTGAACTTGAACTCTTCCACCATCACCGGCGGCCAAAGGAAAGAGCAGGCTTCTGATGTGGTCAGTATGGGGGGTGTCTATTTGATGTGGTGCTCTCATATTCACTCATCTCATAGTGGAGGATATGAAGCATCCAGCTTGCTGCCTTCAAAACAGGAAATTCAAATTGGTGATCTGCCCGCGCCACAGGTCCACCTACGCCTAAATTCCAAATGTGTGAATCCTAAAAGGTGAACTACAAACAAAAAACAGGCTGTAGCATTCAATCTGCTGAACTCAGAAGTTGATGCCTATGTATGCATTTGCCTAAAACATTTTTGAGAATTTGTTTAAAAGAAGACGATAACATTTTGGGATATTCGCCTATTTGCCATAGATGAGAAGATAGATAGATGCCCTTCTCTTCTCTGTGCGTGCAGTAGAAAGTAGCCCCTCCTGCTAGTTAGCTTAGCACAATGACTGGTAGTCCACAGGAATGGCTAGCCTACCCCTGTTGAGTCACCAAATACACATTCATTTCCAACAGCGCCAAAATGCTCATATGCACATGTTCTGACTCGTGCATTCACCACGTTATGAATAATGTCAAATTACGAGACGTAATTTTCGACGCAAATATCCGGAACTACTTTCCTGAGAAAACTGGAAGTTACGACTTACGTATTTGCTTCCAAGGTTACAATGTTACATTATTATTTCATAGCGTGGTGAATGGACGAGTCACAACGCATCCACCCGCTATGCCGACCACCCGCAGTGCCGACAGCCCGCAATGCCAACGTTAGGTTTAGGTGTGGGGGATGGGAGAGGTTAGGTTTAGGGTTAGGGTCTGCGGGAGGTTAGGTTTAGGCATGGGGGGTGGGAGAGGTTAGGTTTAGGCGTGGGGGCTGGGAGAAGTTAGCTCGAGCCATTCCCCCGACACGCTGCACGCCGCCTCGCTCAGCTGGTTCTGCTTGTGGGCTATCGGCATTGCGGACTGTCGGCACATAGACGCGGCACCGTCACAACATGTACATAAAAGTATGAGCATTCTGGCGCTGTTGGAATGTGTATTTGGTGACTTCACAGGGGTAGGCTAGCCATTCCCATAGACTACCAGTCATTGTGCTAAGCTAACTAGCAGGAGGGGCTACTTTCTAGTGCATGCACAGAGAAAAGAAGGGAATCCATCTTCTCTTCTTACTATCTAGAATATAATGGCAAATAACACTTTTGTGGCCACTGCATATTTCCATATGTGTTATTTCATAGTTTTGATGTTGAGTAAAAGATAAAGACAAATGTAGTGTGTCTGTCCAAACTGGGTTTGACTGGTAGTGTACTTTATGTCAATGTCATCATGTGCCTATAGTTTCTTAGGTAAGCAGAATTAAAGCACCTCCATGCACACCAGCTGTACAAATGAGGGAGAGTACAGCTGCCAGAAAATCCATCCGTCGGCAAATGTGAAAGAAACAATAACAGTCCCATGCTGGACTGAGCCAAAAGTAGCACAACCCGGGGGGGTGGGGGGTGTGATCCGAGGTGAGGTGAGAGACATGGTGTGGGAACGACCCAGACCTCCACCAAGCGCTATTTACAAAAAGTACTTTTATGCTTTGCTTTAGGATACTCAGGTGCATAGAGGCGGAGTCTGCTATAGAACAGTGAGCATCAGAAAGTTTACACAGCCACAAGTCTACTTAGTATAGTTCGTTTTCTTGTTGTTGAATTAGCTACACTTTCTGAACTGTACTGATGGGGTAAACCTCATCCATCTGGTACTCCATTGACATGACCGCTAAGTAATTTGCAAATACTATCTGACAGATGATCAAGGATATAGGCAGACATGTGCTTGACAGGTGAACAACATCAAGGATATAGGCAGACATGTGTTTTACAGTTGAACAACAATGTAGAAAGGAATCTTCAGATCTGCCTGACACATTTTGAGCTATAAAGATGTGTGTGGCAATGGTTCTCAAAGTGGGGTCCGGGGGACCCCCAGGGGTCCTTGAGGGGGTTCCAGGGGGTCCCCAGCAACTAGAACGACCGCACCGTGGATATATGCCTCCGCCAACAAGTGAGCAGTTGACATCCATGTCCAGACTTTGACCTTTGAGCCAAATCTGAAGAAATTATCTCAAGGTGTTACTAGGCATGGGTCGATTTCCGGTTTTACCGGTTCGGTTCGGTGTACGAGCCCAAACCGGTTTGATCACGTGCAAACCGAAAAAAGACAATTTTTTTTTTTTTTTTTTTTGCCAGTCCATTCTGATTGCACTATTGTTCGTATTAGCCTCTTCTCAAGTTGCACTAGTATGCAAAAGTCTTATTTTGTTTATGATGTTGATGTTTGAAGAAAAGTTAAGCTGAATAATTATGAGAAATAAATACAGGGTGTGTTTGTTACACAGGTGTCCTGCTTCTTTTTATTCAGTATCATTGCTGGTTGACAATACCAGCTTAGAGGTGTATTATCGCTATCAGGTGGACTGAAGTTGCACTACAGACAGTTATGGGCCACACTCGGGAGCCCTGCTTAAAAAGAAAAAAAGAAAAAATATATTACAAAAAAAATCGGTATACCGGTTCGATCCGGTTTAGACGGCAATATCGAACCGGTTTTAAAATTTTCAAAACAACCCAGCCCTAGGTGTTACTGAGATATTGCGTTAATGAGCTTGAAAATTACGTTTGTGAGGTCACAGTGATCTTGACCTTTGACCACCAAAATGTAATCAGTTCATCCTTGGGTCCAAGTGGACGTTTGAGCCAAAAGATGACAAAATTCCGTCAAGGCGTTCCTAAGATATCGCGTTAACGAGGTAGAAAATGGCGTCCGTGAGGTCACAGTGACCTTGAACTTTGACCTTTGACCACCAAAATATAATCAGTTCATCGTTGAATCCTGTTGGACATTTGAGGAAAAAAGTGACCAAATTCCGTCAAGGCATTCCTGAGATATCGCATTAACGAACATCGGACGTACGTACGTCCAGACGGACGGACGTACGTATGGTCGTACGGAGGCATAAAAGGGGAATAATTTATTTTCCCTATAATTCCACCCGTAAGTAACATAATGACAGAATGTATGACTATTTTGGTAATGGTTTTTCATACACTTTCTGTAATAAAACATCTAAAAGCAAAAATCGTATCAGATGGGGGACCCTGGGACAAAATCTTATCAAATGGGGGTCCGTGGTCTTGTCAGTCTTTGTCAGTGTCAGTTTAGGGGTCCTTGATGTGAAACAGTTTGGGAATCACTGGTGTAAAGTCTACTCTTGGTTCCAGACTCCTGAGTAATGTCCCGCCCACTTTTCAGATTTTGTCAAGTGATTCAGTCAGTTTGGTGGTGCTCTAGTTTGGTGGTTCTCAATGTGGGGTTCATTTTTAAACGTCAGTATTATTTCATTTCAAATAATTTAGAGAAGAATGATTTTGTTGATCATAGTCTTATTATTATGTCTCGTTTTGGACAAAATCATATGTAACAATAAAAATCAGATTTAGGTCAGAGATAAAATATCAAATGGAGAATGGAGGTAAATTAGGGGTCCTTGATATGAAAAGGTTTGAGAATCACTGCTATAGCCAACAGCTTATTCTCGCACTGTGAAACAATGGAGCCAATTCAGGCATGTGTGGGTGGGACTAACGTTTGAACGGTGGCGTGCATGCTACCATTTTTTACTGTCGTTTTTGCAAAATAGATCTGTTGAAATCACCCCCTTAACCGACATATTGTCTTTGCAAAATCTATATTTTTGTCACTACTAAATAATAAATTAAATCACTACTGGCAGTTTCTTGCAGAGCCAGGGGCTCTTGTAGATGTTATACTGTACAATCCTGCACTCTGCTCTTTTTCTCTACCTTGTTTCTCCAATAACTCATGCTCACAGCTAATGCTTCCAAATCCTCAGAGTCTATTGAACAGCATAATTTCATATGACATGGGAGCTCAACATGTCTCATATAGTCATATAATCGATAACCTCATCTTCGAAACCTCCGAAGAACCTCAAAGAGCCTTTGTGAGCTCAACGAATCAGCAAGCATGAACTGACATGAACTGGACCAAATATGAAAACGGTTTTTGAATGTAAATCCAATTTGTGACAGATTGACAGAATAAATAAACCTACACTCACATCTCAAAGGACTGCTGAATCATGATTCCCCGCTCTAAAGATGAACAATGGCCAAACAATAACAAGCAGTCCAACATGATAAGCCTACAGTAGAGAACTGACTAATTATTACAGGAAGGTATTAGCTAATACACATGGTGTTCATAAAATACAATAAATACACACACACACGCACACACACGCACACACGCGCACATACACACGGGGGGGGGGGGGGGGTAGTTAAAGCAACAAATCATAACATCCATATTCATATGTTGGGTGATGACAGAAATGAGCTTTGACATTAGTTTTAGATAGTTTAAATCTCAGAAAACTAGAGAAAATCACAGTAGGCACATTTCATAAATCATAACTTTGGCTTGGTTTTAGTTGTGCAGAGCAATCTTTTATGAGGCTCCAGATCAGCTGTCAGGCATGGCTATCAAACCCATTATGGCCAGGTTGAAATGTGTCAATTGATTTGACATAGCACTTTAAACACAAAGCACGTTTGTTGACCAAGGTGCTTGACTTCTGAATGACCATCTTTCAGCTATCACAACATAAGGAGAGGAAGAAAGAGAAGAGCTGAAGAAAAGAAGCTACTGTCTTCAGTCTTGCAGTCCTCTTTCTTTAGTGCCACAGACATGGAGAGGGGATTCAGAAAGGAAAAGCCTTCAAACAGACATGACATTTATCTGTCTGGCTAAAGAGTCAGATACCTCCTCATGGAGACAGAGCTTCCACGCTGAGAGAGAGAGCGAAAGAGCCAATACCCCACACACACACACACACACACACACACACACACACACACACACACACACTGTAATTGTTCCCATGTGTCTGCCTGAGAGCGAGACACACCCAGCGGGCCAGCCAGCCTCTGTGTCCTTTTTCCCATCTCCACTCTAAAGCCTGTATCTACTCTGTCCCCATGTCCACTATAAAGCCTGTATCTACTCTGTCCCCATCTCCACTCTAAAGCCTGTATCTACTCTGTCCCCATCTCCACTCTAAAGCATGCATCTACTCTGTCCCCGTGTCCACTCTAAAGCCTGTATCTACTCTGTCCCCATCTCCACTCTAAAGCCTGTATCTA